>NC_018391.1:1727154-1829413 GCF_000208865.1 Neospora caninum Liverpool
CGGGAGAGAGAGGAGACACTGTGTTGCGAAACGCGAGTGCCTGAGGAAGCGCGAGCGGGAGAGAGAGGAGACACTGTGTTGCGAAACGCGAGTGCCTAGGGAAGCGCGAGCGGGAGAGAGAGGAGACACTGTGTTGCGAAACGCGAGTGCCTGAGGAAGCGCGAGCGGGAGAGAGAGGAGACACTGTGTTGCGAAACGCGAGTGCCTAGGGAAGCGCGTGCGGGAGAGAGAGGAGACACTGTGTTGCGAAACGCGAGTGCCTGAGGAAGCGCGAGCGGGAGAGAGAGGAGACACTGTGTTGCGAAACGCGAGTGCCTAGGGAAGCGCGAGCGGGAGAGAGAGGAGACACTGTGTTGCGAAACGCGAGTGCCTGAGGAAGCGCGAGCGGGAGAGAGAGGAGACACTGTGTTGCGAAACGCGAGTGCCTGAGGAAGCGCGAGCGGGAGAGAGAGGAGACACTGTGTTGCGAAACGCGAGTGCCTGAGGAAGCGCGAGCGGGAGAGAGAGGAGACACTGTGTTGCGAAACGCGAGTGCCTGAGGAAGCGCGAGCGGGAGAGAGAGGAGACACTGTGTTGCGAAACGCGAGTGCCTGAGGAAGCGCGAGCGGGAGAGAGAGGAGACACTGTGTTGCGAAACGCGAGTGCCTGAGGAAGCGCGAGCGGGAGAGAGAGGAGACACTGTGTTGCGAAACGCGAGTGCCTGAGGAAGCGCGAGCGGGAGAGAGAGGAGACACTGTGTTGCGAAACGCGAGTGCCTGAGGAAGCGCGAGCGGGAGAGAGAGGAGACACTGTGTTGCGAAACGCGAGTGCCTGAGGAAGCGCGAGCGGGAGAGAGAGGAGACACTGTGTTGCGAAACGCGAGTGCCTGAGGAAGCGCGAGCGGGAGAGAGAGGAGACACTGTGTTGCGAAACGCGAGTGCCTGAGGAAGCGCGAGCGGGAGAGAGAGGAGACACTGTGTTGCGAAACGCGAGTGCCTAGGGAAGCGCGAGCGGGAGAGAGAGGAGACACTGTGTTGCGAAACGCGAGTGCCTGAGGAAGCGCGAGCGGGAGAGAGAGGAGACACTGTGTTGCGAAACGCGAGTGCCTGAGGAAGCGCGAGCGGGAGAGGGAGGAGACACTGTGTTGCGAAACGCGAGTGCCTGAGGAAGCGCGAGCGGGAGAGAGAGAAGACACTGTGTTGCGAAACGCGAGTGCCTGAGGAAGCGCGAGCGGGAGAGAGAGGAGACACTGTGTTGCGAAACGCGAGTGCCTGAGGAAGCGCGAGCGGGAGAGAGAGGAGACACTGTGTTGCGAAACGCGAGTGCCTGAGGAAGCGCGAGCGGGAGAGAGAGGAGACACTGTGTTGCGAAACGCGAGTGCCTGAGGAAGCGCGAGCGGGAGAGAGAGGAGACACTGTGTTGCGAAACGCGAGCGCCTAGGGAAGCAGGAGCGGGAGAGAGAGGAGACACTGTGTTGCGAAACGCGAGTGCCTGAGGAAGCGCGAGCGGGAGAGAGAGGAGACACTGTGTTGCGAAACGCGAGTGCCTGAGGAAGCGCGAGCGGGAGAGAGAGGAGACACTGTGTTGCGAAACGCGAGTGCCTGAGGAAGCGCGAGCGGGAGAGAGAGGAGACACTGTGTTGCGAAACGCGAGTGCCTGAGGAAGCGCGAGCGGGAGAGAGAGGAGACACTGTGTTGCGAAACGCGAGTGCCTGAGGAAGCGCGAGCGGGAGAGAGAGGAGACACTGTGTTGCGAAACGCGAGTGCCTGAGGAAGCGCGAGCGGGAGAGAGAGGAGACACTGTGTTGCGAAACGCGAGTGCCTGAGGAAGCGCGAGCGGGAGAGAGAGGAGACACTGTGTTGCGAAACGCGAGTGCCTGAGGAAGCGCGAGCGGGAGAGAGAGGAGACACTGTGTTGCGAAACGCGAGTGCCTGAGGAAGCGCGAGCGGGAGAGAGAGGAGACACTGTGTTGCGAAACGCGAGTGCCTGAGGAAGCGCGAGCGGGAGAGAGAGAAGACACTGTGTTGCGAAACGCGAGTGCCTGAGGAAGCGCGAGCGGGAGAGAGAGGAGACACTGTGTTGCGAAACGCGAGTGCCTGAGGAAGCGCGAGCGGGAGAGAGAGGAGACACTGTGTTGCGAAACGCGAGTGCCTAGGGAAGCGCGTGCGGGAGAGAGAGGAGACACTGTGTTGCGAAACGCGAGTGCCTGAGGAAGCGCGAGCGGGAGAGAGAGGAGACACTGTGTTGCGAAACGCGAGTGCCTGAGGAAGCGCGAGCGGGAGAGAGAGGAGACACTGTGTTGCGAAACGCGAGTGCCTAGGGAAGCGCGTGCGGGAGAGAGAGGAGACACTGTGTTGCGAAACGCGAGTGCCTGAGGAAGCGCGAGCGGGAGAGAGAGGAGACACTGTGTTGCGAAACGCGAGTGCCTGAGGAAGCGCGAGCGGGAGAGAGAGGAGACACTGTGTTGCGAAACGCGAGTGCCTGAGGAAGCGCGAGCGGGAGAGAGAGGAGACACTGTGTTGCGAAACGCGAGTGCCTGAGGAAGCGCGAGCGGGAGAGAGAGGAGACACTGTGTTGCGAAACGCGAGTGCCTGAGGAAGCGCGAGCGGGAGAGAGAGGAGACACTGTGTTGCGAAACGCGAGTGCCTAGGGAAGCGCGTGCGGGAGAGAGAGGAGACACTGTGTTGCGAAACGCGAGTGCCTGAGGAAGCGCGAGCGGGAGAGAGAGGAGACACTGTGTTGCGAAACGCGAGTGCCTGAGGAAGCGCGAGCGGGAGAGAGAGGAGACACTGTGTTGCGAAACGCGAGTGCCTGAGGAAGCGCGAGCGGGAGAGAGAGAAGACACTGTGTTGCGAAACGCGAGTGCCTAGGGAAGCGCGTGCGGGAGAGAGAGGAGACACTGTGTTGCGAAACGCGAGTGCCTGAGGAAGCGCGAGCGGGAGAGAGAGGAGACACTGTGTTGCGAAACGCGAGTGCCTGAGGAAGCGCGAGCGGGAGAGAGAGGAGACACTGTGTTGCGAAACGCGAGTGCCTGAGGAAGCGCGAGCGGGAGAGAGAGGAGACACTGTGTTGCGAAACGCGAGTGCCTGAGGAAGCGCGAGCGGGAGAGAGAGAAGACACTGTGTTGCGAAACGCGAGTGCCTAGGGAAGCGCGAGCGGGAGAGAGAGGAGACACTGTGTTGCGAAACGCGAGTGCCTGAGGAAGCGCGAGCGGGAGAGAGAGGAGACACTGTGTTGCGAAACGCGAGTGCCTGAGGAAGCGCGAGCGGGAGAGAGAGGAGACACTGTGTTGCGAAACGCGAGTGCCTGAGGAAGCGCGAGCGGGAGAGAGAGGAGACACTGTGTTGCGAAACGCGAGTGCCTGAGGAAGCGCGAGCGGGAGAGAGAGGAGACACTGTGTTTACCGTTTTAACAGCTGGAGACAAGGAGAAAGAAAGCAAGACGGACGTGAGGCGGGATCCGTTGTTCGGTGCAATTCCATCTTTTTCGCAGGAAAGCAGGAAGAAAAGGTGACGAGTCGTTCAACCGAACCGTAGGAAAATAATTCAAGACAGCCGCTAAGATAAAGTTTTCGTGTTGGGGGCCAGAAGCCAGAAAAGGAGAGCGATGTACAGGCGAAACCACACGGAAGGCTCTGTCTCCATTTCCGGAAAAGGAGAAACGCCCAAACCCCCCCTGTGACAGGACCGCGAGGACTGCATCATTCTCGGCTTTCACGTCGCTTTTCTCTGATACAAACGTTCCACGTTCGTCTCCCATTTTCGTCTCTGGCTCGACTTCCCCAGCCTCCCGACTCTCCACCCTAATCCGTGCCTGCCCTCCTGCCTTTCCTCCCCTCTCTCGCTCAGCGCTATAGGCCTCGCGCCGTTACAGCTCCTCTGGACCTGCGAGGCGCCCGAGCTTCTCCAGCGTCTCGCGTGCCTTCGCTGGCACCTGCGCCGGAACGCGGCTTCCTTCTCCGCCGTCCCTGCTCCTTTCTCTCGCGTCATCTTCGTCGCCTTCGTCGGCCTCTGCCGTCTCTCTCGCGAGCGCGTCTCCGCTCTGTTCCGCGACGGTTCGCAAGAAAGGCGCGAGTGTCTGTAAGGCCAGTGCATGCATTTCCTCAGACCAAAAAGACTCCCGTTCTTCCTGCGTCCTATCTCGGGCTGCGTCCTCCACCCACAGCGCCGCCAGAGACACCATAACGGAAACGATGTGTGCCTCCAACGCTTCGGGAGACAGTCCAGCTGTCACAGCGGCCTCCACACCGGAAGCAGAGAACGAAAGCTGGACAGAAGAGAGATCCGCCGTTCCTGCATGCGCTTCGGCGAAGTTTTCCGTGCGAAGGAGACGCGCAACACCCTGACGCAATGCCTCGCAGGCAACATCCAGGCGACTTCTCGCGTGGAGAAGCTCGGAGTACACCTGAAACGCGGAGGCGTACGCGGAAGGCGAGAGCCGCAGCCAGCGTTCGGCCACCAGCAGATTGGCACACACATCAACTTGTTCGGAGCGTTTGCATGGCGCCTCCAAGCAGCGCGAGAACGCATGCACCGCCTCCAAACAGCACAGCATCTCGAGATTCCCGGCCTCCGAAATAGGAAAGAGAGGAGACACGGAGACAAAGTCGTAAGGGAAGAGCGCCGGGGAGTCGGCGGTCCAGCTGTACATACAGACGTCCAGAACCTTCTCAATCAGCGAGGGGGTTTCCTCGCGTTCCGAGCGACTCACACCAGGACTCGTCAGGTCGAGGGTTGCGGTTAGCCTAAGAGAGACGCGAAGCGAAAGCACACAGCACAGCCGACCGGTCAGGGGGAACTGCGAGCGAAAAGCTTGTTCGATGAAACAGGAAAAGAGCAATGCAGACACCAGAACGAAGAGGTGGCGCAGAGACAAAGGTTTCACAAGCACGACAAACGGAGTGAACGTTTCGGCAAAAGTCGGTCTCTGTCCTCGTCTCTTTGCCAATCAGTGCGCACAAGTGCATCTCTGCAGGCATTCACACCCTAACACTGTCACGCGGAAATCCAGCTTCAAAACTTCAGCAATCCACACATATTCATAGGTACACACACCACTCTATATATAGATATATATAATATTTCACGCAGTTTTTATCGGACGCATGCTGAGCAATTTTTGGCGTCACTGCCGAAGAGCGTGGCAGCCTCTGCTTTCGGCTTCAACGGCCGAGAGCTGTTCAGTTATTCCCCCTCAAGGCGTGGCTTCCAAACAACACAGAAGTCCAAACACGCATGCACAAAAATTATATTATTACATACATATACAAATATATACATACATACGTACATACATACGTACATACATACATACATACTTGTAAGTATATATATCCATATATATATATATATATATATATATATATATGTATACATGAGTGTGTATAACGAGGGATACGAGTGCGCAAATAATCTGTGTCGGAAGCTGTCGAATCCGAGAAGTTTGCCGTGCTCCAGAGGGGACGAGGGACAGAGGACGAGTCACAGTCTCTTTGTGTGGAGCGGGAGGAGACTCACTGGTGGAAGCTGTCAGGCGCGACGGCGAGTCGGGCAGCCAAGGCGAAGAGAACTGCCTCGGCTGTTTCGCGCACTGTCTCCGCTGCATTCTGCAGGGTTGGAAATTGCGGAGATGCCGCGATCGCCCCCTGGAGGCGAATTGCGGCCTCTTCCCGCCCTTCATCCGCTCGTTCGGGTGCCCCGGTCTCTCCCATCCACACTCGCAGACCGTCGTTCGCCGCGTCTGCCGACAGACCTGCGAGAGGAGAAGCGGGAGACGAAGAGGAAGGACGTGGCAGAGGGAGGAGGGAGAGGCAGGTGAGCGAGACGAGTCGCCTGAAGTCAAAGAGAAGAGCTCGGAGAGAGAGAGGGACGCAGAAAAACATTTGTGCCGCGTGGAACAGATTGGGCACAGTCTCCAGCTGCTGGCCAAGTGTACATACACCTTGGAGGGAGACGGGGGGAACGATGGTGGAGGGGAAAACCCGCAGATCGGGGTCTGTCTCGGCGGAGAGGCTGCAGGCGGCGGGCTGAGACTGGAGCAAATATCGAGCATGTTGACTCTCGAGGCGGCTCTTCAGGTGACACCAGAGAGGCAGCTGCAGGCCTTCGAGGGCCTGTAAAAAAAGAAAAAGCGTCATTTCGCGGAACACCGCACACGCGCGAGAAGTATAAAGGCTGGACATACACCAAGAAGAAACCCGCCGGGTTCGCAAGCTTTAACGAGGCAATCGGAAGGCCGCCTGAGAAGGCCGTGAGGTCTGTATGATGGCTTTCGAGCGCTGGCGCGAATAAGCCAGACTCTTCGCCTCGCCATGCAACCACAAAAGGGAAACGTAGGACACAAACTCATTTCTCCACGTCGAGTTCGTTCCGCCGTTGGGAAGGTGAACCAGCGTTACGGTGGAGTCAGCCCAGGTCCCGTTTCGTTCCACTGCATGCCTGTACTAGTTCGAATCGACATTCATCTATTCCGTAAACACCCAAGTCATGCAAATACGTGAACGGGTGTCCTTTTGCGTCTGACCATGAATAAACGTATATATATGTATGACTAGGTGTAGCTTCGTTTCAAACACGGAAGGCTGTAGAAGAACATGAGATTTAAAAATCCCGATTCTGGGGCCTTTCCCCGTTGGTTTCTGTCCTGGGAGCTGACCTCGCTGAGATTTTGGATCCCGTTTCTGACAACCATCAGTTGTCGGATTGCCGCTCGTCGCCGTGCTTCTCTCGCGTTCCCTCCGTGGTCACCTTCCCCCTCTTCAATCTCTCCTGCGCGCGTCAAGAAAGCAACCTCTTCTGCCGTTCGGAAGAGCTGTCCGAAGAGATGCAGGAGAGCCTCGGTTGTCGGCAGCCTGTCGGCTGGGAAGCGTGGCGCGCGCCAAAAAGTGTCTCCTCCTCTTGCTTCATCTGGGGCGCTTCTGTGCAGCCCCGTTCCGTTTTTCTCGCGCGCGAGAGCGAGATCGATTTCCTCCTGGAGCGTGGCGCATGCCCACCGCAACGCTTCGGCTTTCACGGTGATGGGAAGAAGAAGCGAACACGCGTCCGCCTCTTGGCGAGACGCGTCCTGTTGCACTTCGCTGTCTCGTCCAGTTGTCGCTTCGAGCTCCGCCGCGTTCCGTGTCCCCGCATCGTCCTCGGAGAGAAAGGCCCCTTGCTTTCCGGCGCGCGTTCCGAGAGCACAGAGGACGGCAGCAGACTCGACGCGCGCCCCCTGGTGTCTGTACAGCCGAAGCAGCACGTCGCCTTGGGCGGCTCTGCCGCTCCGGAAGAAGCGGCGGTGGAGATACACCTGAAGGGTTCGGAGCGCCGCGGGAGTGAGCGTCGCTGGCTCGTCTCGAGGCCACGACGCGTCTGCGTCCATGTCGTCGCATGCAGACAACGGCGAAAAGGAAGAAGGCCAGGGGAAGGAAGGCGCGAGGGACGCAGGCGAGGTATGGTGCGTCGGGTTTCCCCCTCCCCCGCCGCTCGCAATTTCAGGTGTACATACACCCCTGTCCAGACTCTGGCGAACGAGACGCTCGAGAGCCGAGACAACGTATTCGTTTCCCGGGGGGAGAAAAGGCCCAAAGACGCCGAACGCACGCGCTTCGGCAACGCGGCTGCTCGCCGTTCGCGCTGTCTCCTCTCCGTTTCCTGTCTCTCCGCTGCCCGTCGGCGTCCCTGGCGTGTCGGGAAGCGGCGGGAGCTGAAGCGTATAGACACTGAAGAGCTGGTCGAGAGCCGCCCATTGCAGCTGCTCCAGTGCAGCGCGTTTTCTTTCCTCCCGTTCGCCCCGCTGCTCGCAGGTCTCCACTTCCGCCTCTGGCCGTCCGGCTTCCCCGTCTTGGAAGAAAGCGTCTTCCGGAATTTCATAGTTGAGAATGCACACGAGGTACTGTGCCCAGGCCTGGGCCAGGAACAACGGAAAGTGCGTCGCAACCTCGCCCTTCTCTCGCGCGCTCTTGCGCTCGGCCTCCTTCGCCGCCCCCCGACCCAACGCCTCTCCAAAGGCCCTCGCAATCATCTCTGGGCGAGCTAGAGAAGACGAAGCGGGAGAAGAGGAGGGGGAACCCAGCCGGAGCGATGCGAAAAGAAGACGCAGCGCGAAGTGGAGGGCTATCACGGGATAAGGACGGTTTGTGGAAGCAAGGAAATGCTCCATGGCCGTGACGAAGAAAGACTCCTGCACGGAAGAAACAGAAACAGAAAACGCACATTTGTTTTGTACGCATCCGGCACCAGGCGCACGCAGGCATGTGCAACGCGACTAGCTGCAGGAACGTGTGCTCATTCTTAGGTATTCATATATAATACCGTACCTAGATGCACCGTCAGACACGTGCAACGTGTCGGGATGTACACCTCGATACACGCATATTGCCCTACACACAGCCATGAGTGGCGAGGAATTTGCCTGGCTTCGCGACTGCGCGTCCCTCTGCGACTACGCCACAATCCTGCACTGTGAATGCACTCGCCTGACTGAATCCAGGGAAAGCAGCAAAGAGATCGGCGACAAAGAGAGAAAGACGCCTGCATGACGACAAGGTTGCTGCAGCGCAGTTGTCTTTTCTCTCCGCGTGCCACCAACGAGGGAGAAGAAGCGAGACACTGCAAGTCGCCGCCAGCCTGCGAGAAGAGCGAACGCGAAGCAGGAAGCAAAGCTGACGTCGGATCCGGCAGACACACGCGGCGGAGACACGGGAAACCGACGGCGGAACGCCGCGCGAAAAAACAGCCGTCTCCAGAAAGCGTCACCAACTGAGGACTGGATCGCCGGACGGACTCCATGCGGACGCAGAAGGTGCATGCAGGCAGAACATCCGGAATGAAAAGGAACGGCTTACGGCACAGATAGGCCACTGAAGAGTGGAATGAGAGAGCGAAACACTAGAGGACGGACTTTGCATGAGGAAGATCCAGCGGGAAACAACGCAAAACAAAGGCAAGAAACCGCGTCGGTTTCTGCGGAGCCGCAGGGACGCAGAGAGCTAGCGACTGGAGAAGAGAAGGAAAGAGAGAAACGAGCGGCAGGGTACGAAAAGAAGGGCACGACCCCAACTCCCAACCCCAGCAGAAGCGAAGCCTTTCCCCACCATGGCAAGGAGGCACAGAGGCGGCGTGTGAGACTCCCAGGACGCTGAGGAGCAGGGTCGAGAAGAAGGAGCGCATGCATAACCCTTCTACAGAGATCGTCTTCTGAGTCTCCGCAGGCGAGTGCGTCTCGCTCTCTCTCTCTGTGCGGCGCCGCAAGCTCCTTGCCGAGCTTCTGACACGAGAGCAGCGACCGGAGCGGGGTGTGGAGGAGGCGAGCGAGACCCGAGGGGCGGGAAGCGCGACGCTCTGGCGCCCCTGTTCTCGAATCACAGGCTTCTTCTGAGGCGTCTTGCGTCGCGGGGTTCTGACCGTCGTCGCTCTCTTCACTCGCGTTGCCTGCGAGCCGAAACCAAAAGTGTTGCTGGCGGGCGGGCGAGAACTCGTGGACCAGGAGGAAGAGGTAGACGATCTCGCGCGCCTTCAGAAGGCTCAAGGTCAGGCCCAGCAAGAGCATCTCCTGTCTGCGGTACTGCGCCTTCACCGAGTTGCGCCGCTCCCCGCGCCCTGCCCCGTCTGCGCACTGTGGCGCGTCGGATGGAGACAAGACGGCCAGCAACGCCTTCCTCGCGCGCGCGGCTGCGTCGCCCTCGTTGTAGGTTGACGAGGGCGGCAGGCGCAGCAGAGCAGCCGGCGAGAGCGGCGACGCGAGGAGCGCCGCAATGAAGGAGAGACTCGCGGTGGGAAGACACTGCAGGTAGAGGAAGCGAAGGACTGCGTTCAGCTGATCGTACACCGTAGCCAAGTACGCGGCATTCCATCGAACAGAGACAGGGTAGAGTTTCGGTGGAAGCGACGACGGGCACGTCGGAGACGACGGAGACAGGAGCGAGCCGGAGACGCTCGGATCCAGAAGCTGCAACCAGACAAGAGAGGAAACGTGGACGCGAGAGCGCATGCGCTGGAGGGACAAACACCCCCGAGGGGCAGAGAAGCGAGTTCAGGGAGCGAGGGAAAGAGATGAGGAATGGGAAAGGAACGACCGAGCAGACAGAACGAGGAGGCAAAACGTTGAGAATATGGAAAGTCCAGATCAAAGAAAACGGTGGTCAGGGCGACAGGGACGCACGCCAGGTGAAGCAGCGGCTGAACACAGTGAAGGATCGTCGGGGAAGGATTGTCTTGAGAGCACAGAAGCGCCGTGGATCGAGGATGGACGAGACGAGAACGCGGAAGAATGAAAGCTCCTTTCGTATTCAAATCCTGGCGGCCTGTTGGCGTTCAGCTTCGGCCGGAGACACGCCTTTTGTGTGATACCCCCCCCCCCCCCCCCCATTTCGAGAATCTCCACCGTTTCCCCGGCGCTCACTGAAGGGTTGAGCATGCAGATGGGCCAGTCGGCGATGCGGCGGAGCAGAAGCACCGCGTTGGCTGCCAGGCCCTCGAGCCACGGCGCGACTTGTTCGTCTGGCGACTCGTCTCGCTTAGCTGCCGAACCTCGTGGCGAAGGCGCTGCCTCCATCTGCGCTTCACTGCGGCGCACGTCTCTCGCCTCGCGTTCTTCTTCCGTCCACCACCCGAGGCTGGCGTCGTCTTCGCCCTCTCCGGATCCGGCATCGGGTTCCCTCTCTCCGCTCTCGATCTGTCCGCGGTCAGGCTGAGGGGGGCTGCCGAGAGCGCGGCGCGACTGCGCGTGGCGAGGCCGCCCAGTGGGCGTCGAGAGGTGGAGCCGGCGCAGGAAGAAGACTGGCTGCAGCCCGGGCTGCGCCGCCTGCTGGGTGGTCCCGAGCGGCTCGGGGGAGAGCGAGAAGAAGAGGCCGAGAGCGGCGTTCTCGCTCGTCTGCGCGCCCTCGCGCTGACTCGCGACCTCGAAGAGACACTGCCAGAGCGAGGGGCTCCAGATCGGCGCCGGCAGCGAAGGCGGAAGCGCCGCAGCCAGCACGCACGCGTTCTGCAGAAGATCCCGCGCCAGGCGCTCGAGGCGCGGGCCTACCGGGCCCGCACGCACCCAGGGCTCTGCGGCCTCCAGGACGGCGGTCGCGGAGGCGAGGGCCCGGGCCCGCGCCGCGGCAGCCGCGGCTGCGCCCGAAGCCGTGCAGGTCTCCAGAGCCCAACTAGCGTCGAGCGCGGCGGTGGACCGGGGCGAGGGCGGGTGCGTAAAGATCGAGGCGTCCGCCAGGGGCTCGGCGCCGGCCGGGGCCAAGCAGGCTCGGCAGCGGTCGACAGAAATGAGGAAGATTTCCGTCGCGCAGACAATGACCAAATGCCGCCGGACCAGCGCGGCTTCGGACGGCGACGGGGCAGAAGAGAAGGAAGAATCGCCGAAAGGCGAGACGTTGGGCGAGAAGTCGAGAGCGGGCGGAAGGCCATCGGTGGGGGGGAGAGAGAAGGACGGCGAGGAGTCAGTCGAGGCGAAGAAGACAGGAAACTCTCCTGCAGCCAGAGGCGGCGAGGGCAGCTGGAGAGGCAGGCAGGAGGAAAGGAAGAAGGGGGACGAAGCCGCAGCGGAGGGGAGAGAGACACGGAGAGAGACAAATGCGGAAGAGGCGCCGCATTCTTCAGATTTCACCTCATTCCGAGCTTCGAAGAGGCGCGAGAGCGTCGGAGACGGCGCAAACAAACTCAAGCCGTTGCTGTAGTACGAGCACCGCGCAGGCGTCTCAGGCAGATGCCCAGAGGAAGGCGCTCCAAACGAACAAGCGGCGTCTCCGTAGAATGGACAAAGAGCCGAAGACAGAGTGGATGAGAGTCGACTCAAGGGGCAGGAAACAGCGGAGAAGAAGGGAGAAGGGAGAACGGAGGAGACCGAGAGAGAAAGCGGGTGTCCCGAGAGGTCTCGCTCAGCGCCCATCTCATGTCGAGGCTCACAGCCACAACAGGACAGAGAAGGGCGCAGACGAAGCACGACTCGGTCTCCTCTGGCTGTGACTAGCGTGGCAGTGGGGTACGGCCCGACGGTAAGTGCGGGAATGATGTCAACGACCGAGAGAAGGAGATCTTCGCAAGCTTCTCGCGCGTGTACGCGCTCTTGTTTGCGGTCTCCGGTTGCCGCGGCGCGCAACTGGGTCTCTCCCGTGGGTCGCGTCTCTCCAGAGTTCGCGGCCAAAAGGGAGGAAAAGAAGTCTCTTCCGCCTTTCTGCTGTTGGCCGCGTTTTGGCCCCGTAGTGTCTCCGCCCCTCGCTTTCACGTGCGCCGCAGATTTGGCCCGAGAGAAGACGAGGCGCGCGCGCCAGACCTCTGCAGGCATATAGGCGACGCACTCGAGGCCCTTGACGACGACCGCGGAGGAGACACGGTCGCGACTGTCGACCCCGTAACGGGCGCTAGTTGAGCTCCACGGGCCAGACGTCTGCGAAGACGTCTCTCCGAGCGTGTTGACCACCGCCTCCAAATAGGCCTCTCGGGAGACAGCCGCGACACAGGATGAAGAATCTTCATTCGCGACTTCATCTTGGTCTCTTGGCGAGTCACTGAAAAGGGAATTTGAGCGGGGCAGCCCTCCAGACGCGCCGGGGCCTGCGAGGGCAGAAGAGAGACGACTGAGCGGGAGCGCCGAGGGAGGGGGGAAGAGCGAAGAGCAAGGAAGAGGCGAAGGCGACGACGACCGCCGAGCCAGCCTGAAAGCAACAGGAGGAAGGAGCGCACATGAAGCACCCAGGTGAGCGAGCCGTGCATGCACGCATATATCGGGGGGTTCGAATGATGTGTCGTACAGCTGCACTCACCCGTGAAAGGCTGTGCATGAGGAAGAGCAGGCGACGCGGGCAAGGGGCGCGGCGGCGAAACTCCCGGGGGAGAAGGAAGCCGAGATTGTCCCCCAAAGAGAGTCCCGTCTTTCGACCGTTTCACAAGGATAAAGCGACGAGATACAGTGTTGTGGCCAGACGAAGAAAAAAGACGACCACACGACGACGGGAAATGTCAGACCCCCCCCAACCCCCGTCGCCGCACAGTAACGCGCCTGCATCCCAACCCCCCTACCCCCACAGAGCCTCGCTTACAGCCTTCGGATTTTTCGAGAAACCGAGCCGACCACGCCTCCGACGCCCCATCCCTGCCACGAGCTGGTCTCGTCCTCGCTGTCGTTCTCCTCGTCCGCTCCTTCTTCTCGGTATGTGTTGGCGAAGCTGGCCGACCGGAGGAGAGATCGGACCCACCACGTCTGCCCAGTTTGGCCTACGGGCCCCGCCCCTGAGTCTGCGCCTTCGCCGTCCTCTGCTCTGTCTGCTGCGTCTCCCTGGCCACAGGCGCCGCTGCGTCTGTGCGCTGCGCATCTTCTCGAGTCGGCGACGAGCCGGTAGACGTACACCCCGTCCTGAGAGTCGACGACGGCGAGGAGCCTCGCGGGGAAGCACCTGAGCAGCTTCACGCCGGCCGCGCCGCGCGTGTGTGGAGGCGGCGCGTCGAGGGGCGAGACGCCTTTCCCGCTCCTTGCTTGCGCGGATTGCCCGCAGACCGGACAGAGCGCGCCCGCGCCCGCGAGAGAGAGCGGCAGGCGCCGCAGACGCGCCGGGGACTGCAGGCGACCAGGCGGTCCGGGCCGGAGGAGCAACTGGTAGATGTCTCCGAGTCTCTGCGGTCGCGCGCGCCGCCGCTCGTTGGGCTCGTCCGCGGCCGAGGCGGCGTCTGGCGCGAAGAGGAAGACGGCGCCGTCGAGCGTGGACGAAAGAAGAGACGGCCCGACGGCTCCTGTCTCTGGAGAGACACCCGGAGTCGCCCGCGAAAACCGCGAACGCAGCGTCTCGGGAAACGGCAGCGAGAGCGACTCGAGCGGCACTAGCCGAAACGCGCTGCGGACGAAGCGCACACTCGAACCGCCAGACCAAGATGGCGACGCAGGGAGAGACGCCGCATCAGACCCAGCGTGAACGTACGTCGGGAGGACGAGGGGGAGAGTGCCGGCATCGGCGGAGAGGACGACAGAGCCGGGATGCGAGCCTTGGTCTCTGTCGAGGAGGGGCTTTCCCAGGCTGTCCGCACCGGGCGCGACGCGGGGCAAGAGGACGACGGCGTAGACGTGCAAGAGCGCAGGCGTGAGGAAGAAGAGGAGGTGCGAGGCCGCGGAAAAGAGCAAACCAACGGGCGCGGGCGACACGTGCACCGAGAGAATGTCGCCGCTGAGGGGACCGACGCGGAGACACGGCGACTCGGCGACGAGGCAGGCGAGAAGGAAGGCCTCGTTTCCGCGAGAGATGCAGAGTGTTTGGAGGGGCTCGAGCACCTGGTAGCGAGGGGCGGAACCTGGGGAAGGCCCGCGCTCGCTCCGCAGACAGGCGACGAGGTCGGGAGGCAGTTGCCGGCGGAAAACCGTGCGCAGATTGAGGGACAGTGGCAACAAAGGCTGCAGCGGGCGTTTGAAGGAGAGAGAGAGAGGCGGAAAAGGCGAAGAGAGAGAGGCGAAAAAGGCGTCGTGGGCAAGAGGAGAGGCGAGATGAGCGCTTGATCTGTCATTCTGGTCTTGTGCGGGCCCTCGTTGCTGGGCCTCTTCCTTTTCGACAAAATGCCGCCTGAGAAAATCTTCCAGCAGGCGGTGCGGCGAGGAGAACGGCGTCAAGCTCTCCTGCGCCTCCTCGCCGGACAAGCAGGCGTCGACATCTCCTGCGATTCGCGTCTCCACTGCGGCCAGGAGACTCGCGGCTTTCTGCTGCGAAAGGACAAGGCGGAGGACCGGCTCCGGCAGAGACACGGGCGGCGCACAAGCCGACTGTCGCGCACAGGCAGGGGAGAGCGGGAAGCGCGCGGGGGGAGAAGACGCTCCCATCTCGTTCCTCTCGATGTCTTCCGCATCGGCTTTCTCGCAGTCTCTCTCGGGGACACTAGATTTCACGTCGGGCCCGAGAAGCGCCAGCGGAGCCCCCGCCGATGACCCTTCCATGGCGCCAGAAAAAGGAAAGAGAGAGAACAAGAGAGAAAGGGAGAGAGAGAAGACGGAGAGCAAAAGAGAGAGAGACTAGGACAGAGAGAAAAAGAGAGAGAGGACAAGAGAGACAGACACACACTCATGCAGAGTGCACTACGGTTGCGCGGCCTGTGTAGATATCAAGCGAGTCGGGGGAGAAGAACGGCGAGGATACGGGAAAACGCGACTGACGGGAAGCCCAGAACAAGGGAGAGTGAAGCGGACACGGAGAGGAAGAGGAAAGCGTGATCGAGAAGTGAAGGGACATGGAACTGGGGAGAGAAAAGAAGACGGGAAGAGCTGCATGTGCGACCGGAGAGAGGCGAAGGCGGATGATCGAAAGGACGCCGGCGGGACTAGTCCATGTTTTTCTTGGCTTTAAAGCGGTCAAAAGGAAGGACGATCCACCGCCAAATCCAGATGCGAACCGAGAAAGAGACTCGGGAGTGCAATCAGCCCCAAGTTCTCTCTTTGGCGTGATGCCCCACGAGACTGTGTGTGTGTCTGTGCCCTATATGGCCGATCACCTCTCTTTTCTCGGCTTTTCCGCGCAGAGACACTCACGAGAGGCTCACGGAAAACACACAATTTCTTCGTTTTCCCTTCCGGTCCTTCTGCGGACGCTTCTTCTCTCGGCTTCTTCTCTCCTCGCTGCTCCTCCCCCACTTTGCAGCCGGAAACGCCAGAGCCGAAAAGATTGAACATTTCTTGCATGCGCAGAAAAACGGAGACCTCAAACTGGTCAGTTGCGTGCGCGAAGCGGGCCGGTTTCGGCCTCGGTTCTCCGCGGCCTTTCTCTTCCACAAGCGGGAAAAGAGAAAACGAACAAGTGGAGCTTTCGGGAGAAAGCCGAGACCTCGGCAGCAAAGGCAACAAAGCGCTGCGCCAAGCTGCGGCTCGCGACTCGGCAAATCTCGCAGCGCCGCACCGCCGACCAGAGAAGAAGAAAAGGAGCCAGAGAAGAAGGGGAGACACGAGAGAACTGCCAGAGTGTAAATTCACATCGACGAGACGGAGAGCCGCCTACACACACACATACACGCCTTCGAGAGAGGAACACAGCGGCGAGCCCAAAAGGTATCTTGAAGTAGACACAAAAAGAACCTCGGGAAACCTGTCACATCAAGGCTCTAAACCGTGCATATCCCATTTGAATGCATATGCATCTGCGGCTTTTACACATGCAAATTTAAACATGTGTTTATGTCATTACAGAGAGATTGCCAGTGTGCGGTGTATGGATACGCAGTGACCCCATGGCGGAGCCGCAGGTTTCCACTTCTCTCCCGGTGTGCCTGGTCACCGGCGGCACTGGTCTCCTTGGAAAAGCTCTGCAGTCGGTTCTTCTTCGTGAACAGACATCCAAGTCCTCTACTTCTCCCTCCTCTTCATCTCCTTCTTTTTCATCTCCCTCTTCTTCATCTTCCTCCTCTTCATCTTCCTCCTCTTCATCTTCCTCCTCTTCATCTTCCAGTGCGTCTGTCTCTTCAACTGCTTCGCCCTCTGAGGGAAAGGATGACGCTACCGTGCAGGGAGAAACATCCTGTGGCTGCCCGACGATCATTTCGAGAGGATCTCAGTTCGTGTTTGTGGGATCTCGAGAAGCGGACTTGCGGTGAGGAAAACGCAGTGGAAAGCACTAAACGAGACGCAGAGATGAGCAGAAGCGCTTGTCCTCGAGGAAATCCTGCCTTGGTCGCCTCATGGGGTTCTCACGAGCAATCGTAAAGACACGCGACTGGTTTCGCCTTCGCATCCCCAGCTCGGATTCCTCTCCTTTCCCGCCCCTCGCGGTTCTACGATTGCCCACAACCCTCCCTTCTGGTCGCCATTTCGCCTTCTTCGCACGCTTTCCTTTCTTTGTTTCCTTCTCGTGTCTCCCTATTCAGATCTTACAAAGACACAGAGGCCCTGTTTCTTCGATACCGTCCACGGTCGCTCATTCACCTCGCCGCTCGCGTCGGGGGACTCTTCGACAACATGGCGCACAATGCAAGTCCCCCTCTTTTTTTCCTTTCTGCCGCCTCGCTCCCTCGACTGTTTTTGTTGGCTTGCTTTGCCTCTCTTTGGCTCTTCCCTCTTTTTCTGCCTGTCACTTCGCGCGGTTGCTCTTCTCTTGCGCTTCTTCTGCTGGCCTTTCGGAGATCTTGGAACTTTCCTTCAATTCGCCCGTTTATAGTTTTCCTTCGTGTCCCAGGACCTCCGCTTCCCTCGCTCCCTCCCTTTCTCTCCCCCACTGCCTCCCTCAGTTTCGTTCTCATTGCAAACGCTGGTCCTTACGCGCATATATGCATGCACCTATATATATATATATATATGCATGTATGCAAGCGCCGATATATTTGTCTGCGTGTACATCGGCGTGACATGTCCGGTTACGTGTGGAGATGTTCTTAACGGCTTGGGAGCCTTCCGTCTTTTTGTCTCTTTTTTTGTAGCTGGAATTCTTCGAAGACAATCTGCACATCAACGACAATGTCGTCCGCATGGCTCACCGCATGAAGGTGAGCTCGAGATCCGTTGGGCGCCTCTTCCCTCGGGCCCTCAAATTTCTTCTCCCGGAGTCGTCTTCTGTGTCTTAAGCACTTCAAGGCCTCTGTTTATGCAGTTTGAGTTATTCGGCTCTGAATCGCGGATCACCCGTACAGGGACGGCATTTACTTCTAACGTGATGATCGCAACACCTGACCGAGCTAACGATTTTTCAGAGCGATTTTACAGAATACCAATCCTAGAACACTGATGCCCTGAGCTGATGACGACAGAGTTGGGGTTGTACACCCGTCGACTTACACGTATGTGGTTCTCCCGGGGCGGACATTTCTTATTCTCCGACCATGACGCGTCGTCCTTCTCTTCGCCTCGGCGTCGCGTCTTCGCGCTTCTGTGTCTCTTCTTCCTCATCTGTCGCCTCGTGGCCGTCCAGTCCCCCGTCCTGTCCTCTCGAGCATTTGCTGGGGAAGCCGCGTTCGCTCTTTGACACGAGAGCCCTTCAGGAAACTCAACGGTCTGTACGCTACTTCTGCCTCTCGTTCATCAGGACATCTACCAAAAACGTCCGTGTATATCTCCCCTTTCCATTAATTCATGTGCACCTGCGAGCCTTTCCTCGCATATCTTTCCCTCGCGCTCTCATCTCCGTGTATATATACATATATATACATATACATACATACATACATACATACATACATACATACATACATACATACATACATACATATATACATATATATATATATATATATATACATATATATATACATATATATATATACATATATATATAGACACAGAGAGAGAGACATACGCGTATGGATAGAGGTGTGTATTTCTAGAAACGAGACGTACGACTCTCTAAAAATCTGAGTAGACATTTCCGCGTGGCGAGAGACGAGGAGAGTCTTGCGGGTCGTGCTGCTTTCTTCGATCCCCGCTTCGCGTTTTCGTTCAGGTTGAGAAAGCTGTGTTTTGCCTCTCGACGTGCATCTTCCCCGCTCGCTACGCCGACTCAGGAGAGTGCATGGATGAAGAGTATCTTCAGTAGGGCGAGAGCGGAATGGAGACTCGAGCGTCGTTTCGCGAGACACGGAAAACTACCAGGGCTCCTTTACACCCCACAGCCGCTAGGCGCTAGGTCTTCCCGTGTTCCGGTTTTCTTCTTGCCTTCGTTTTTACGCGACGCACTTTCTTCTCCCGCGGGGGTTTCGCATCTGCGTGAAGAGAGCGCCGGTTGGTGTCTCCATCCTTTGCTGTACCTTTTTCGCGGTTTCCCGCGCTTGCCACGAGGTCTGCGCATGCACGACTCTGCCAGTGTCTGCCGCTGGGTTTTCAATGTTTTTGCTCAGCACTGGTTCGCCCCACCCCTCCAACGAAGGCTACTCGCATGCGAAGCGAATGCTCGAAGTGGTGGTCCGCCTCCATCGGCAGCGCTACGGCCACCAGTGGAGATGCGTGATTCCCACGAACCTCTACGGCCCCTTTGATCTCTTCTCTCTGGAGAAGGGCCATGTCCTCCCCGCTCTCATCCACAAAGCTTTCCTAGCCTCGCGTAAGAGAACCCTTTCCCGCGGTGTCGCCCGGAGGACAGCGCCTCTGCTCTCGTGCCTTCCCTCCCGTCGCCACCGGCCTCGTCTTCTCTCTCTGTCGCGCTCGCGCTTCTCCATCGTTCTCTGTGTCGCGCTCTCCGCATGCGTCTCTCTGTTCAGAGAAAAACACTCCGCTGGTCGTAGGCGGCAGCGGCGCACCTTTGCGGCAGTTTCTGTACAGCGAAGATGCAGCTGAAATTATTCTGCGTGTTCTCGAGGCGCCGACGTTGTCAGAGGAAGAGAGTCTCATGATTCTCGCGTCGGATGGCGACGCGCCTGGTGAGCCTTTATCTGAAACACACAGGACGTTTCGGTCCTGTTGCGTTTCCCCCGTTCGTGCTTCGCGCTTCCCCTTTGCCTGTCCCGAGAGGTTCCTGTTTGCGCAGAATTCTCGCTCTCCGCTGAGTCCCCGTCGCCGAGCCCCTGAGTTTGTTTGCTGTTTCTTGTCTTCGAGTTCCCCTTCTCTCCTCGTCTTGCTCGCGACCGGACTGGTCTTTCTGCCCATGTTTCTCTTCTCTCCCGCGGTTGGAGCTTCGGCGTTGCAAGGCCTCTCTTTGGTTTTGCGTCCGCATGCAGAGGGTACCTCAATCGCGTTCCTCGCCCGGCGCATTGCAGACGCGTTTCACCTCTCACAGCCCATCCAAGTGAGTGGCGGTCTACGAGCGAGAGGTCGCGTGCGTTTCGCCTCCTTTCCTGCGTCGCTGTCCCGCGCTCCTTCTCTCTCCGGTCGACTGCCTCTCGTGGCGACGGTCTTCCGACTTTTCCTCTCTTTTTCTGATGCATTCTTGTCTTCGTACTGTGGTGTTTTGCTTCCCCTCATTCACGCCTACAACCCCGCATGCTGAACGCTTGGCTGTCTCCCCCCCGCAGTTCGACCGATCGAAGCCAGATGGCATATACCGCAAGGTGAGCGCCTTTTGTGTGACCGCTCTTTGACGCCTACCGTACTCGTGCCTTTTCTTCTCCGCATTCTCCCTCTTGTTCTATCTCTCCCTTCTGTTCTTGTTCCCTCTCTTTTTCTCTCTCTGTTCTTCCGTTTTTTGTTTTCGACTGCACGCGTGTTTTCCCTTGTGTTCCCTGCCTCGACCGTCCATTCGCTCCATCCTGTTCTTGCGGATGACGGTCCGGCTTTTGTCGTTGGGGTTTCCCCTTTCCCTGATGCCCCGTTTATGACCCGCCTCGTTTCATTCTCCCGTCCCGTCTCGTGTCCTCTCGCGTCGACTTCCAACGCTTCTTTCTGCTCAGACGGTCTCGTGCGCCCGGCTCCGTCGTTTCCTCGGCCCAGCCTTCCGTTTTCTCTCTCTCGAGGAAGGTAAGAGAAATCGCGATGAAAACGAGGCAACAGACACACAAGCATGGAGACACCTTCAAGTGTCCTTGCTCCCCAGAAATCTCGGCTGTCACCCTCTCTCACGATCTTTACCGCTATCTCCCGGCTTCGCTACCTCTCGGCCTCTGCGCTCCTCTGTCTCTATCCCCTTTCGCCTTCTCTAACGTTCGCTTTCCGTCCCTCTGGCGCCCTCCCTCTGCTTTCGTCCTCCGTCGCCTGTCGCGCTTTCTCTCGCTCTTCTTCCCCCCTCCAAATGGAGTGTATGCCGGTCTGTCGCCGTCGGAGGAAGCAGGAAGACTGTGACGCACTGAAGCCGAAAGCTAACGACAGCGACCGTTCAGAATGCATTTTCTTTTCTGTGCAGGCGTTCGACGAACTGCGCAGTGGTTCATACACAACAACGAAACTGCGCGAATTTGAAAGACGACCGCAGCCTGCCTCTCTGATCTCCTACACCACAGCATCTATCTATCTGTCTATATATACATATATATTTGTAGGCACATGCAGGTATGTGTATATCTTCTGTACACCAATGTGTGTGTATGGAGCTCATCTGTGTGCTTTGGTGAGAAGGGACGAGCCAGAAGGCCGGAGACATGTTTGTCCATTTCCACGTTTGGTTCAACTTTTTTTTTTCAACCAGGAGATTAACGTGAACTCATCTTTCTGTCGCCGCTCCCCAAACGAGGCACACACACATGCCTACGACGTTCTTACGCTCAGCCTCAGAACTCCAGTTCCTTTCTTCAGTCATCGCCTTTCCGTTTCCCCTCTTTGCTCTCTAAGTCTGTACATATCGAAATAACGAGAGATTCCCAGCATAGGCAGGCCTCTCTGTAGCAGAGAGGGAAGTCGGGAAGAGGAAGGTGGAGAGAGGCGTGAGAAAAGGCAGGATGGCCACGGCGTCTTTCGGCGAGGCACACGCGGGAAAAAGACAACGCGGCTAGGGCTGCGGGTCTCGATACAGGAGTGTGGTGGGCTCTTCGAAGCACACTGCTTGAGACGTGACGTCTTTCCATTCGAAGAAAGCAAGAGGAACTGGGGAAAACACATGCGTCGGCATGCAGCATTTTCGCAGAGAAACAAACCGAAATCTGCCCACCGGCGACGGTTTCTCCTCTTTCCTTTCCCGCTTGCATCTCCTCACGCTGTCTCTCCACTGAAAGGGAAAGGTGAAACCGATCCCCAAAATCGCGACACGCTGGACACCACAAGAACGAAGAGGCGAAGAGAAAAGGAAAAAACGAGAAGAGCGACGAGAACGAGGAGGCCAGGCTGAAAACGTGAAGACAGCGAGAAGGCGAACGTGCGAGGGAGGACAGAACATCGGGGAGAAGGACCAGAAAAGCGACGGTAGCAGAGGAGGGGGAATAAGAGGGGAAGGAGAAAGCCGCTCACAGCGAGGAGCCGACTGGCAAAGCGAGAGAGAGGCGGTGCACGCACAGAGAGAAGAGACAAAGCGAAGGAGACAGAGGGAAATAGGGCACTGTAGACGTCAGGAAAGAACCGCAGACCAGCACGTTTGAGTACTAGGAGAGCAGAAACTCCAGGAGGCTGCAAGGCCGAAAGCGAAGAGAGAGAAGCTTTGCCTTCTGAGCAGAAGAACCAGAATATCACGATCACACACCGACGCAAAGAACACACAAAAAGGCATTCGGGGTCTTTACAAAAAGTAATCTGGCGGAGGCTTCTTCGAAGGGATGCCGCGCCGCTCCTGAAAACAAACATCAACCCCGAAAAGGTTCTCTTCCACGCGCGTCTTCCTATACAGCTCAAGCCATGCTACTTCCATACACACTTTCATGTTATATACATATATATATATATATATATTTATATATATATATATATATATATGTTTTAATGAACGCCGCGTTCGCATGATGAAAGAACGGGGATATGGGGAAGTGACGACGCTCCACAGGGGAGGAATTCGACGACAGAGAAGAGAGGGACCAGAACGTTTGGTGCCGAGTTCTTGAAAAAAGAGTCTCGACGCTGGGCGCGCGAGAAAAACGGAGCAAAGCTGTCTTTTCCCCCCTCCCAGAACCCCGAAAAAAAATTGGCCCACGCGAGAGAGAGTCTCTCTTGACGTACCGGCGGCGCCGCTTCGAAGGTCTTGAATTGGTAGTTGAGCTGCTCGTCCAGTTCCATGACTGTCGCGACATTTCCGCACCTGAAAAACACGGGCAATTTTTCAACTCCGCAGCGCGGCGATGTTTCAGATGCGACGGAACTGGACACCGCAAAGGACCGTTTTTGGAGCAGAGAGTCACGGAACGCTAGACGCGACGGCTTACCGGTAGCAGTAGTTTGGCGCGGACCAAACCGTCACGAGTTTCTTGCCGAACCACCACTTGTATCCCTGAAGGGAGCCGCGAGATGAAAAGCGAAAGCGCACGAACCGGCGGGAAGCAACGATGGAAGCGAGAGACAGCAGAGGGGACAACCAAACAGGAAGCGCGGATAAACGACTGAGACAGGCAAACGGCGACGAACGCGATCTCCAGAAAAAGCAGAGAAAATGAGACAGAGCGAAGGACCGCGCATCGTCCTCCTGCGTCCACTTGAAGAGAGCCGCGACACGAAAAAAAAAGATGCGAGAAGCCGAGGCAGCGAATCAAGTGACTATGGGCAACAAGAACGGAGCACGAGGCCTGGAGCCGGACAGGAAGAGTCGGAGATCAAGCAGCGGTCCAGAGAAAACAAGACGAAGACATACAATAGACGACTTGTCTCGAAAGAGAAAAGAAGCGATCCACAGAAAACAAGACGTACGTCCATGACGAGTTGATGGGCTCGGGCGATGATCTCGATGTTGTTGGTGTGGCAGAACTGCAAGAAAACAAACGCGTCCATTTTTCTCAGACGTCTACAGGGGTCGACCCTCCGTTTCTTCGTATCTGTTCCCCTGTCTCTCCTTTGCCCCCAAACTTTTTCCTTCTCTCTGCTTCTCCACCCTTCTCCGTGATTTTCTTTGTCCCCTCATCCTTCCCGCGCGACTCTCCACCTCCACTTCTCTCCCTTCACAGGCAGTGACACTGTAGCGTCGGCTCAGCAGCAGAGAGAAACGCTACGCATGCGGTGCACAGTTGCGACAGAGTTTCGAGCGAAAAATCTGGCAAGCGCGAGGAAAGAGACACACACACATTATATAGAGAGAGGTAGAGGCGCGTACGGATAGAGATAGAGAAACAGATGTCGGGAGAGATGGAGGTGGAGAGACACAGCTACTTCCAGAGACGGGGGCTGGCGCCCGTGCGACGGTAAGCGATAGGAAGGCCGCATGCAGTAATCACTGAAAGGCACTTTTGGGTTCTTTCCAGAATGTATGTCAGGTTCGTCGCAGCCGTTTCCGGCACGCGACGCGACCCATCAACAATGTTGGCGGCTCTGTCCCCCAATTATGCGCCTTCCCTCGCCTCTGGCCTTTTTTGTCGCTTCTCTCTTTTTCTCGTGGATTAACCTACCGCCTTGACGATGTCGGCGCCGAAGAGGTACCCCGCGCCTCGTGGGCTGTATCCCCAGCCCTGCATGTCTGCACAGCGGGCAAAGAGAGCGAGAAATCCGCTCTGTGTCTCTTCCTCTCGCGCTCAGCTTCTTCTCAGCCGAAGGCCGCACGCGAAACAGAGACCGAACCCCGGCCCCAAAGAGGGGAAACAAAAAGAGAAAGAGGAGACCCAGGTTCAACGGGAAAGCGGGGACGAGGAAGAGTTGAAACTGAAACGAGGTGGAGAGACCAAGGCGAGAACCAGGAAGGAAACCACGTGAAGACTCGAAAGATTTCCTCTTTCTCCGTCGGTGCAAAGCGGTCAAATCGAGGTTGCCGGCGCGAAGAAAACAGGCAAACCCGAGAATGCGAGCGGCAAGCGGTGGAGAGATAAAGGCGAAAGGAAGGCCCCGGAAAAAAGCTTACAGAAAAGCGCGGGCAGAAGAAAACCGGGAACCGACGGAGACGGAGAGACAGGGCACTTCACGAAGGTAAACGGGTGAGCACCACCAGATCAAGAAAGTGGAGAGGAGAGACATAAAAAAACGTTCTTACCTTCAGGATCGCTCCACAAAAGATCGCACATTGGGCCTTCGTGAGGAACTTCCTGCTTGCGGTCGATGGACCTTATCTGAAAAGAGTCGTAGAAGACTTGCTCGGAGTCTTCTGTCTCTTTGCGGCTTTCTGCACAACGCCTCCACCCTCCCTCCCTTTTCCCAAGTGCCGGGCAAAGAAAGAAATCTCCCAGAGAGAGAGAAAACGAGGGGCTGCGTTTGCGACAAGTTGCCGACAGCTGCATCGCCGGGGAGACACGCGTCTTTTCACATTCCCCGGTTGGCGAACACAGCCCGGTAGGGCGGCAGCGAGGCAGCGACTAAGCAGGAGGCGAGGCGAGCCCCAAGCAGAAACACCCCTCAGGCCTATGCAGACTTGGCATGCACGCGTATCTACACATACAGAGATACATCTATCTATCTATTCATATCTATCTATCTATTCATATCTATCTATCTATCTATATATATATATATATATACGTATCCACTTTTTCAGATAAAAAGCGTACAAATGGAGAATGGATTTGCTTTTTCGTACCTCGTCGACGCTGGAGATGGCAGGAGAGAGGCCGCCGTGGAGAGCGAAGAGGCGGTCGTCGATGATCGCTGCGAGCGCCAAGTAATCGAAGACTTCTGTGCAGTATCTCCACACTGTACTGCTACCGTATTTCCTCAGGCATTCGTCGTAGAATCCGTAAACCTGAAGCCAGAACAGATGCAAGACGTTGCCCCGGGGAGCGCGCGCAAAGTGGAGATGCGGAAACGCGAGCGAGAGATCGAGTGTTCAGATCGCCGCGAATTCCACACAGTTTGTAGGAAAGGTCGTCTTCTGCGGATTTCCAAGGACAGGCGTGACGGAGAGGAGAGCGAAACGGCAGCTAAACGAACGCGAATGGCGAACCGCGTGACAGGACACCGGGGAGGAACAAGGACAGAGCGGACAACAGGAAACACGGACTGTGGAGCAGAGGTGGGAGGTCGAGAAGTTGCAGAGGAGACAAGAAAGATGAAACAGGAAAAAAGAACCAGGGGGGACTGGTTCGCATGCAGAGAAGGCAACTGGGAAGGGCAAAACTCGAACACACACGAGGGAAGACACGGCGGAGTGGGACTGAAAGTGTGGCGAAAAACGGAAAAAAGACCGAACAAGAAGCGTAAAAGACAGTCTCCTAAAAAAGTGGAGACACACGACGCGCACGCGAGAACAACAGCTGTCTCCGCGGAGAGACGCAGAGACGGCGACAGACGCGAGAGTGAGAGAGTGGAGGCGCAGGCGGCCGGAAGGGCAGTTTTCGCGCATGCCCCATCTTGAAGTTTCCCATCCTGCTGCTTCTTCTCTGACGAGATGTTGAGCTCACGCCACCGTGCCTGTCGAGTCGCCCAGGTTCACACCCTCTTCTTTGTTTTCGGGGCGAAAATTTCAGTCTCTTCTCACTCCCCTCCCGGGCGCTCGAGAAGCGCAAGAGGCGTGCGCGGATCTGGTGGCCGACCTCAAAACGAGGAACAGTCGCAGGTACGAGCAAGAGAGAAACCGCGGGAAGAAAAAAGACACACGGGGCTGGATGAGTACCTGGGTGATTTGGCGGGATTCGTGGTTGCCGCGAATGAGCGTAATTCGGTCCGGATAACGAACTTTCAGAGCCAGAAGGAAGAGAAACGTCTCGACGGAGAAGTACCCGCGGTCGACAAAGTCCCCCAGAAACAAATAGCTCGTCTCCGGAAGGAAATTGCCGACGCGAAACAACTCTAACAGGTCGTAGAACTGTCCGTGGATGTCTCCGCAAATCTGACAAACCGAAAGAAAAGCCCAAGAAAACACCCGTCTTGGATCGGACGATGAGAATACAGCACGGATGGCGAAGAGACGGCGGTCTACCCCACTCGCCGAGGGTGCTCGAAAAAGGCGAGGAAAACGACGCCAGGAACCTGCAGCTCGCGTCCATACACCCCATAACGCATACAGGCACATCCACCCTAAGCCGTCAACCGTCATATATATATATATATATGTATATCCACACATGCACATATACAGATGCAGATGCATCTGGGTATACCAGCACTTTATATATGTGCAGTCGTATGCGCATACCTACATCGGGAGACATTAGTATGTAAACCGTGAACGTCAGAGATGCCGGCACATGGATGTACAGCTGTATTGCTATTTGCATGTGCATGCACGCAGGTTGATGATGTCTAGGCGCCAGGAGTGAGGAACGAGAGTGTCGGGAGACGCGTTTCGCGTCCCGTCTGTCTCTGGTTTTCTAGCGAAGCCATACTGTGACTGGGACGTCGACGCGCTGGACGTTGCTTTCCTCGACGAGGATTTCCTTCGCTTTTGCGCAGAGCGCCTTCACTTCTCGCTCGGGGATGCATTCGCAGCGCCGCAGCTGTTCGATTTGCCGATCGAGAAGGCTCATCCCCGAGGCCACGGCCTTCGAGGTGCACAGCTCGCCTGGACCCCCATCGGAGAGACAGGCAGTCGCCCCGCATGCACTGTCCCCGCCTGCCGAAGAGCCTTCCACGCTCGCCATAAAGGAGAAGAAGAGAGAGACTGTTGCGAAATCGCGAGAACCGAAGGCGCCGCGAGGGACGGCGAGTTGCGAGAGTCAGCAAGGACGGAGGAAAGAGAGACGCGCAGAGGTTGGAAAGAGACAAAAGACACTTCACTCCGTCTCCACATAGGGGAAACCACCTATCCCGCCAGGCGAGAGAAGGCGACGCGCTCGTGCGCTCTGGTCGACGCGTGTGTCGTCTTCACGCTCGTGGGTGACTCGCGGGTTTCGGAGGGGAAAATGCTGTTATTCTCTCGGCTGTCGCCACAAAAATACTCAGAAGTCAATCCAGAAACCCCATCCATTCTCCTGTCCCATGTCCTCGCGCTCCCTCGTCTTTTCTCTTCCCTTCCTCTGTGCCTTCTTCGGGACGCCCCCGTCTGAAGCGGTTTTGCGGTCTGGTCTCTGCGTTGGGAGATCGCCTTCCTTTCCGGTTTTCCGGGTGACTCAAGAAAGCAACGGGACTGCAGCGATTTGGGATGACGCAAACGAATCACCTGAACGGGATGCAAAGCGAAAACTCGAGAGAGAACGCGGCGAGGAAGAACGAATTGACTCCAAAAGACACGCCACAAGCAACCGCCAAGCTCTCTCCTCGGTCGTCCTCGCCGTGCCGAGTCTCCCTTCTCATCTCCTCTTCGCCGTGCAGTCTTTCGGTCTCGCAAGCTCTACCCTTTTTACCCCCTCAGTCTCTCCCTCTCCGTGGGCTCCTCTCGCCTTCTCGTTCCTCTCTACTTTCTTCCTGCGTTTACTCTTTCGCTGCGTTTAGACACCACGACATTCGGCGGCGGAGCTCGGAGAAAAGAAAATGTCGAGAGCAGAGAGAAAGCGAGACAGTGCGGAATGGGAATGGCGAATCGGAAAGAATCAGGAAAAAAGACGAAATGGAGACGGAGGGGCGGGCAGGAAGAGGAAGTCGCAGGAAAGAAGAGAGAGCGGCAAACAGGATACTTTAGCGGGGATAAACGACGGAAACGCGAAGAAAGAAAATAAACCCGGAGAACGGGGAACAAAACGAGCGTGGCAGAAGGAGAACAGGAAAGGATGCCCAAGAAAATGAAAGAGTTGGTTTCCTGTACAAGGGACGCATCGAAGAGGAACGAGGGATCGGTCGTAGCTCGACGGGGAAGGAGGGGACCGAGAAGAAGGACAGATGAGTATTACAACGAAACCGAAATGGTCTTCAATCTCCACGAAGATCGCGTTATCCAAACTTCCGCAAACTCTTGTCCCCACAAAGGCGGAAACCCTGTGAAGTCGAAGAGGTCAAAATACTTCGTTCTGCGCTCCTTCTTCAACCCATACCCGTACCATCAGCACATCCACCAGTATAAATGGGAATCTGCTTTATGGGCATACTGATTTTCTATATATATGAATGTGTGGATAGAGGTACGTACATGTAAGTAAATGTATATAATATGGATAAACAAGCATACATGCGTGTGCGTCCATGCTTGGGGACGAGCATGCACAAGTACGGTCGAGGGTTGATTTACGGTCCTCGGCACAGGAGGGAGAAACTCTGCGTTTTATCTTAGGAGAAAGGCTGTTCTGCGAGACGGACACACCCACGGGACAGCGAAGGTATCCCGTGAGCTCTGTTTTATCTCCTGGATGTTTCGCGCGCCAGCGAAATGCGTTGCTGAAGCAGAACTTCTGCTCAGAGGCTCAGTCGACAATTCGAACCGGGCTGATTGAACGTAAGGGTCTCCGACTATGAACTGAGAGAGACATGCGGAAGTTTTTTTCTCTTGCGGGTGCGTGGAAAAGAGAAAAAAGAGAGGAGACAAGAAAGAGGCGACGAAAAAAACAGGAGTTTGGAAAGAAAAAACTACCGACGAATCGAGTGCTCAAGCATGCAGAGCTGGCCCCGCGAGGGAGAAGGCGGAAGGCGCAGGAACGGAGGGTTTTGAGCCTTCGACTTTCTCCCTGCTTCCATTGGAGAGGAAACAAAAAAGGAAATGACAGTCTGCTTGACCGGAGGGCGCCGGAGACTCGAGACCCCGCGCGAAAAAACGGCCCGCACGCGAAACTGGGGAGGCGAAACGGAGCGAAGCACGCGCTTGAGCTGCGCGCCGAGGAAAGCAGCCGCAGGCGAGGAAACAAGAGGCTCTCGCGGGAAATGGGAAACGCGGAGAGAGACAGGAGAGACAGGCGAAAACGGACCAGACCGGGAAGGTCTCTTGCCTTGAAAACGGAAAAAACGACTCCCGGCGAGGAGAAAGGAGAAACGGGGTGTACATACACACACTCTTCGCAACGCATGGGGGGGTGGTCCCTCTGGCGTTGCGGTGTATGTACACCTCATGCGGCGCGCGAAAAGAGTTCAAGACACCGCCACCGACCCGAAGCGGGTTTTTGAAATGTTCGACGGGCGCAAAGAGGGCTCTCTTTCCAGTCTCTATTTCCTTCTTTAGCTCGTCATCTTGTCTTTCTCTCTGGCTTTTCCACAAGCGAGTATCTCCGGAAGCTCCTCGCCTGTCCAGACACCTCGGGGAAGGCCTTGCCTGCTGCTCGCCTCTCTGCTCTTCTTTGCTCCCGTCCGGGAATCCGACTTTGTGGGCCCTCCACGTGCACTCTGCCAGCTGAGCAGTGGCATTTTTGCGAGATGCGAGGAAGGTATACAGAGCTTCTGATGATCCTGTTCTTCGCATAACCGCCACGTCGCCCACCGTGCGTCTCATGCTGAGAGAAAACACGAGAACGACAAAAACCCAGTCGTCGCTTTTTCCTCCACCTTCGCCCCGGCTGGATGCTCCACGACGCAGCTGTGTGTGCGCCGTGTCTTCTTGTCAACAGTATCTCAAAAAAGGTTGGCGCCCCAGTGAAGAGAAAGACTCGCAGAAGAGAGACGGCGACGTTTCTTCCCGAGGGAGACAACTGCTGCCGATCTTCTCACGGGGTCCCCTCCACGGTAAACTCGAGCGAAGCTCTTCCCCGGAAACGCCCCGTGCTGTTTTAAAGGCCAGGTGTTTTGCTCCTCTCTCTTGCATCTCCGGCGTCACGAAATTCCCTCTTTTCTTCGCCCGTCTGGGTCTCGTTCCCGCCCCTCGCTTTTCTTCGCACCAACCGCCAAAGAGACACAGCTACCTCTCACGCCGCCTCCACGGGCGTCGGCTTCTTTGTTCTCTTCTGCGACACCGGCCTGTTGAAGTCTCTCTGCGTCTCCTCCACACCTGGCTCTCGAGCCTTCTAGCTCTCTGCTCTCAGGTGCCTGTCTCGCCTTTTGAATCTCTTCTCTCCTCCCGTTAGTGTTTCTCCTCTTTCCTCCGTGTGTGTGTGTGTGTGTGTGTGTGTGTGTGTGTCCATTCTTCCCGCCGTCTCCGCCTCCCCGACTGCCTGTCCCTCTCTCTCCCTCTGTCTCTTTCTCTGCGCGACAATGCCGCTCTTGCCTCAGAGGAACGGGCCTCATCTCGGGGCGTCTACACCGCAGTCCGGGGAGCCGCAGGCTCTGAATAAGACGGAGACCCATTCAGGCATAGATTCACGGAAAGGCTCGCGCGCCCCTCCCTCCTCTCTCGCAGGCCTCCCGCCTGCAGGCAGAAGAAGCGGAAGCGGAGAGCGTTTTTCTCTCTCGTTCACACACACTCGAAGCGAGAATCCTGCCGCCGGAGAGAAAACCCAGAGGGGCTACCCGCCTGCCCGCGCAGGCCTCCCTCGCGAGTCTCGGCGTCCGCAGCGAGAAGACAGTTCCACGAAAGTGCAAAGTGTCTCTCCTCAGATTCCTTCGCTCCTGTCTTCCGCCACAGTCTTCTCTCACCCTGTGCACGCAACGTTCGCCTCGCAACTTCGCGCGCCTTCTCGCAACACGTCCCGAACGCGTGTCTCGTCTTCACTCGGCCATCTCTCGCCTGTCGCCTCTCTCGACCTCTCTGGTTGTGCGTTTGAAGGCCAGCCTCCAGCGCCGGATCCACGGACTTCTCGCGGCTTCGCGCGCGGAGAACGGGACAGGGCGTCTCCGCGGGAGAGACGTCCAGGCCTCCCACCCCACACGCAGGACCTGAGGCGAGCAGGTGTCTCCTCGTCACCCCACAGGAGCCCCACGCCTTCGTACCTGAACCCAACTGTCTCCTCGCGTCAGCGCTCCTTGTCCCGGAGGTCCGAGGAGCCGCGCAGCGGAGACAGTTCTACATCCCGCAGCCGCTCGACTTCCAAGTCCCGCGAGAGGCCCGCGCGATCTTCACAGCGGCAGACTTCGCCCTCGTCTCCCTTCGCTCTTTGTTCGTCTTCCACATCGTCGCTGTCTTCCTCTGCGCTCCGCCTTTCCAGCGTCTCTGCAACTCCAGGGGGGCTGCCGCCGCTTCCGCCCGCGTGCCGCTCTCGGCCGCTCCGAGGGCGAGACGAAGAGGGCGAGGGCCTGCGTCAGAGACGCTCTTCGCATTTAGAAAGCTCCTCGCGCGTGCGCTCTTCTTCAGAAAGGGAATGGCTTCGCGTGGACGAACGCGCTTCGCTGGCGAGCCGCAAGACACAGCCACAGAGGCCTCTCGGCGAGACACCCGAGGCCGGGAGGCGGGAGGAGAGACCCGCAGAGAGGAGGTCCGTGGCGCGAAAGGGCACGGAATGGGAAGACCAAGGAGAGAGAACCGAAGGCAAACACGAAGGGAGAACAGAAGCGCGCGAAGCGACATGCGGGAGAAGAAGCGCAGAAACCGCGGGCTGGAATCGCGAGGCGCGGCACAGCGCTGGGCGAGATGTCCATCCAGCGAAGCCACGGCTTTCGTCCTCGTCGGTTTCCTCGCGAAAAGAAGAGTGCGCACAGTTCGAAACCCCGTGGGCGTTGGGTCCGCCGTCAACGCCTCGCCGTCGGTCTTCCTCGTCTTCGTTTCTTCCGTCGTTCGCTTCGTGTTCGTCCCGTCGCACAAAGGAGGGAGTCTTCGAGGAGATGGAAAGCAGGCCGAGGCTCGGCGACCGGTCCTCCTCGTCACAGGAGGGCTTTTTGAGAGATGAAGGCGAGCAACGGGAGAGCGGCATGGCGCACTCCGAGAGGGTGTCTTCCTCTGCGGCATTCTGCAGAGAAGACGCACAGCCCCGGCTTTCTGCGTCTTCCCGTTTCTCGTCGTCTGGGCACGTCCGCGGAGATGCCCGTGAAGAAGCGGGAGCTCGTCCTTTCCAGGAGTATGCGTCTTCCGTTCCCTTTTCGTCTTCTCTTCGCCAGGCTGTCGGACCTCCCTTTCAGGTGCGACGGAGCAGTACCGAGGAGACGTCAGCGTTCGAAGGGCGAGAGGCGGTGTCTATGGAGCCGCAAAAGGAGAAGGAATGCGAGGCCGAAAACCTTTTGCGACGGAGCAGTGCCGAGGAGACGTCAGCGTTCGAAGGGCGAGAGGCGGTGTCTATGGAGCCGCAAAAGGAGAAGGAATGCGAGGCCGAAAACCTTTCCTCGAGTTCCTGGCTGGAGAGTGATCCTCTGTTTCGCGAGCTCTCGGCGCGCGACGCGTCCGCAGTCCGCGAACTGCCTGTCGATCTCCTGCTCGCGGACGACGAGCCTGCGGCGCCTGGAGCCCAGAGCCCCAAAGGGTCGCCTCGCGGTCGACAAACGGAGACAGGGGTCTTCGCGGCCGGAGACAGCCGTCTATTTCTGTCGCAGCAGCACTCAGACGACGGCCGCGAGGTTCCCACGCGCTCAGGAGACCACAGAAAAGACGAAAAGGCAGAGACAGGGGAGAGAAACGAAGGGAGACTGGAGCCGCCGTGTCTCTCCAGAACCGGAGAGAACCGAGACGCGTGGGGCGAGAGCACACAGGCCGTCCGCGCTGCGGTGGCGGGCAGCGGATTCTTCTCGCTCTTTTCTCGGCAAACCGCGCCGGCAGAGCGCGAGGCGCACCCTGTCCGGAATGGCGAGGCGCGTTTCTCAGTCGCGGCCATCGAAGCGGAGAAAGAAGCAGATGTCGCAGAGAGTGGAGGACGAGAACAGGATAGGGAAACGCAAGAGGAGAGGGCAGACAACGAAGCGGAAGGATCCAATCGAATGCTCGACGTCTCTCCCAACTATTCGAGACGCTCACCCGGTCTCGCCTCTTCTGCATCCGCGAATGCCGTCAGGACTTCTCTTCCGCCTGCGTCTTCCTCGGGAAGCGTCTCGAGAGAGAGATCAGATCTTCGTTTCGCCGCTCGCCCAGCGTATCCTTCTTCGCTCCCCCCTCCGCCTAAGCGAGGAAGCGTCAGGGCGGAAACGCTTGCCTCGTTAACAGGGGCCGGGGCGTCTTCTCTGATCCCCAAAGCGAGGCCTGCCTCGTTCGCCTGTCCAGCAACGCAGAGACTCGCGCAGCCCAAGACTGCCTCCAAACTCAGCTTTGCGCCTTCTTCCCTCTCTTCCCTCCTTTCTTCTGTCTCTGCGTCGTCGGCTGTGCCGGGTGTCGTGGGCAGACACCAGCGACGACCAGAGCGCGTTGCGGAGGGAAGCGGCGCAGAGAGACGTTTGGAGAGGACGGGTGAGGCGCGTCTCGTTGGACGGCTCTGCTCGTCTGAGAGCGTCGATCTCGATCCAGATCGAGACGGAAACGGCCTCGCGCGACCTCGCCCGAGAGAAGGGGCGAGCAGACGAGAGAGAAGAGAAGACGAAACTTGCGAGAGCGGGGAGTGCGTCTCCCCCACTTCCTCAGCCGGTCCGACGAGAGAGGCACGCGGGCGCGACGCCGACAAGGCGGGAGCAGTGGCGGGCGACTTTTTCGTTTCTTCGTTTTGTTCACTTTTCCGGCGGCCGTTGGGAAACGGGGCGGCGCGTGCGCCGTCTGTCGCAGATGCGAAAGGTAGAGAAAAATCAGAAGTTTCCAGTCTCCGCCTTTGGCGCCGCATCGCGCGGAGAACGCTCACGATTCTTCTCCTCCTGTGCCGAGTTCTCACCTCCTCGTACGACTCGCTCGTCGCCCACGGCGGCGTGCGGGGCATCATCGCAACTCTCGACAAGGGAGAGAAGGGACAAGCAAGCGGAGAGAAAGGCGAAGAGAAAAGTGGAGAGGAGAGGAGAGAAAGAGGCGAGGCAGGCGACAGAGGAGAGGTCGCAGAAGAACAGAACGCGGCTCCGGGGCAGGGAGGGGAAGGCAGTCGGAGACGCGCAGTGGAGAGGAAAGCTCTGGGAAGCGCGAGAGGCTACGCGTGCCGAGAAGGAAGGAGAGAAGAGCCAGAGAATGGAAGTGACAAGTCTGGGAAGATGGAAGAAGCGAGACACCGAGAGGCAGAGCGAGGCGGGCGGCAGTGCACAGGTGTCGTGCCGGCGGAGAGCCTCGCCTCAAGGGCGCAAACGCCGAAAGGGGAAAAAGGGAATCGTGCGACTGACTTCTTCTCTCTTCTCGTCTGCAGGCGCCGAGAAGGCGAAAAGGAGGTCAAAGAGAGCGGCGAGCCGGGTGCCGGGAATTCGTGGGGAAACGGGACGGGAGAAGAGCGAGAAGACGCGTCGGGCGTCAGCGAGAAGGAAACGAGAATTCAAGAGATCGAGCAGGCATCCGGACGATCTGCGACAACGGATCGGGCATCTTTCCTCTCGTCACCCCTCTTCTACGTTGCAGTCTTTTGCTTCCTCGGGGCGGTTTTCTCGTTCCTAACTCAAATCGAATCCGAAGATGAATTCGTCGACCTCGACGTCATGTAAAGCGGAGAGCAGCAAACGCAACGGCAGAGGCAGGATGGACGCCGATCGTGGGTTTCCTTTCGTCTCCCCGGCTTGTGCGGGCTGTGTATCCGTATATCTCCCTTTGCGTACCAAAGTATCTGTGTGTCTCGAGATCTACATCGAGATGTGTATATGCATAAGGCCGTGCATATCTGCATACAACTCTTTAGACTGGTGTAAAGACAACTACAGAGGAAACCGCCAGGTGCATGCGGTTCCCCTCTCCACACACGCGGCGAACAGAGAGAAAGAGATACAAAGCGAAAGAAAACAAGGGAGAGGAAGAAAGCAAAAGAGACAGAACAAGGGAGAGGAAGAAAGCAAAAGAGACAGAACAAGGGAGAGGAAGAAAGCAAAAGAGACAGAACACGGGAGAGGAAGAAAGCAAAAGAGACAGAACAAGGGAGAGGAAGAAAGCAAAAGAGACAGAACAAGGGAGAGGAAGAAAGCAAAAGAGACAGAACAAGGGAGAGGAAGAAGACAAAAGAGAGGCGGTAGGTGCGAGTTGAAGGGTTGGGTGTTCCCGAGTGAACTGAGGGTCTGGTCCAGTCGAAATAGCGATTGTTCGGCTGCTTCCTTCAACGGGGGGAGTGGCGAAGATCGCGTCAGCGAGACAGGGAAGATGGATGTGGATCTTAGACTTCTTCCCCGTTCAGCAAGGTTGAACATCGGGGCTGCGCAACACGCACCTGGCACCGCCCCCGGTCTCTCGCCTTTGAAGGGAAGGCGAAGCGTGGATTGTTATCGCAGCAACCTTCAGCGAGAGTCTTGGATCCGTCTCCCAGCCTCCGAATACGCTCCATAACAAAATGCGCGCGTCGAGAAACCGACTGTCGAACCCCCCATTCAGAGATTTGGTGCAAAGAAGTTACAAGAGCTTCCGTACAAAGCCGGAACCTCGATTAAAAAATCCCCAGCGAACACTGTCACTATCCAAAAGAGGCGGAGTTCAATGTCTCACTAGGATTCATGTTTGCTTGGAAGCTGTAGCAGTTAAAACAGATACACAGCCCCACAGACGCACACTGGTTCTCCCCGACAGTCTACAGGCACTACATATATATGAATTTACATATATATATATATATATATATATATATATATATATATATATATATATATATACGTACAATACAGGGTAGAGACAGCGACGTAACACTGTAGAAGAAACAGTTGTATACATACATTCCACCATAAACAGAAAGCCAGATTTGCATACCTATAGAAAGACAGCCTCACGCATGCACATGAAGAGTTGTGTGCCTTTGGGTTTTTGGTTGGAGGTTCGAGTTGTGAGATTTATTTTTCTTCTGCTGACGGCTTTCAGCCGAGCGGCGGAAGAATCTGTTGGGGTGTCTCGACAGCCCATCCGCCTTCCAGCATGTTTGCTTCTTTCGGCTCGTTTCGTGCGTCTCGGCCTCGCCTGTCTCGCTCGCTCGCTTTTCCGGATTTTTTCCCGAGGGTCCGGAGCCGCGCAGGCACCCGCAGCTGCTCGAAGATCTTGTGGGCGAGCCCCGGGGAGAGCGGCGCCAGCAGCAGAGCGAATCGCCGAAGGAACTCGCATAAAACAAACAGAATCGTTTCCAGAGACGCGCGCTTGGAATCTCCACGCGACGGCGGAGGCGAAGCCGAAAGAGAAGAGGGGGAAACAGGCGAGACCCTAGGCGACGATGAGGTAAGCAAGCGCCAAGGCGCCTACAGAGCGAAACCAAAAGCAAACAACATGCAATCGGAGCGAAACCAATCCACGACACATCGCAGGTTTCGCTCCAAGCACACCAAAAATGCCGCATGCTGAAAACCACGCGACATGCACACACCCTCGCTATGTCGCATATCTCTTCTCCGTCTTGTCGACATAAAAATATATATATATATATATATGCATGTATCATCCCTATATATATATATATATATATCTTCCTATCACGGAAGCGGCATATTCGGGCCTCGCATCGCTGTCTCAGAGGCGTGTCTCGCCGCTCTTTGTTTCTTGGTGTCTCTGGTTGTGTAGGTCTATCTGTGGTGTATCTTCCATCGGGGCGACGCGCCTCTCTCCCGGGGGCAAAGCAAACCCCGTCTGTTCTCTCTTCTGCGCGCCTCGGCAGCCTTCGATGCGTTTCTTCTCAGCCTCACCAGGCGGTCGATGAACGCATTCGCTTCGCCTGCTAAGCGCAGGAGTTGCCGCGTGTACAGGTGGAACTGCTGGGTGTGCATGTACGCGTCGGCGGCGCGTTGAAAGTCGAGGATCTTTTGTAGAAAAATCCAGCTTTCCTTCTTCAGCTCCTCGCTGACTCCAGCATTTTCTCTCGCTTCGTCTCCCCCGTATCCTCGCGCAGGCTCGCTCGCCGGCGCAGGCTCGCTCGCCGGTTCCGGCCTTTCTCGCCCCCGGCGCTCGCCCCAGTCTGCGGATGTTGTCTCCGTGGCTGTCTCCGTGCCCGTCTCCCTTTCTTTCCGCCCCGCGCTCTGCAGGCGCCTCTCGATCCACAGCGGCCGCCGTGGCAGAAGGCCGAGCTCGCCCGCCGAGCTATTTTTCCACATCAAACCCATCACGCGAAAAAGCAAATTCCCAACTGTTCGCTGCAACAAGACGTAGACGTCGTTCACAGAGACGCTCTTCTCGCTGGAGCCCATACACTCAGGAAGCGAAGAAGAAAGCGAGGAAGAAGAAGAAGCGAGAGAGGAACACAGAGAAGAAGAATGCGAGGAAGAAGCGAAAGACGAAAGCGTTGCTCCTCGTTCCGTCTGCTCCACGGAGGCAGGAGACGCGACGAGGAGAGTCATGTCTTTCTCGGGCGACTTGGCATGCAGAAGAAAAAACCGAACCTGGAAAAGGAAACAACAGGCATCCATTCCTGTGGGGGACGAGCCGAAATCCAACAAATGCTCGCGCTTCCTCCACGGCCTCCCCGCCACTGACTCCAAGACACGCGTGTCCCCTCACGGACTCTATGGCTAGTTTATGCTACCGCGTCATTCCTCAGGCGGAAAGCGATTCAAACGTAAACATATAAACATACACACTTACAAATGCATATATACATGCGCATATACATGGACATGTACATTTGCATATCTATATATATATATATATATATATACATAGATATGTATAGAGATACATGCCGACACATGCATGCATTGGTAGGTGTGTTGAAAAGGCGGAGTAGGAGGGGAGTAACACAGAGTCGACGCATGCAGAAGCGAGCATGACTGTCCCCACAAGGCTCGCACATTTGCACTTTTTTTAAAGCGACTTACGACATCAGGGCCGTACTGGTCCACGAGGCGCCGAAGCGCCGCACTGAGTGAGTTCTCGCCCGACCAGGGCGCGGTCGCCTCTCCATCTTCCGCTGCATGCTCTCGCCGAGTCCCCACAGTGTCTCCCTCCAGCCTCGTGTTTCCTCCCTGTTCGCGGTTCTCTCCTCCCTCGCCTTTCTGCCAGGTCTGCCGTTCTCTACGTCTCGTACACCCCCGCCCCTCTTCTTCTCCATTTTCTCTGCTGTCTCCTCGAGTGTCTCCTCGAGTGTCTCCTCCGGTGTTTCGCCTTGTTCGTTTTGCTTCTGTTTCGTCTGCCTCTTCTCCCTGTCTCTGTGCTTCGCCGGTCGCCTTCTCGCCTTCTAGGGTTCGACGCTTTTCGTCTTTCGCCGTGCCCACGTCGAGTCGCAGGCGGCCTGTTGGTGCGTCTGTGCGCCTCTCGCCCGTCCTTTCCGGTGAACCCTGTCGGCACTCCACCCTCCGTTCGCCGAGAGCGGCTTCCCGAAGCGCCGACTGCGCCGCGGGAACTTTCGCCTCGGCGCTCTTTGACAGCTTCTGGTTTCGGCCGTCCGTCCACCAGCCGTGAACGAGCAGTCGCCTGGGGAGCGACAGGCCGGCTCCGAGAAGGAGCGCCGGCAGCAAAACGCCGTGGAAGCGCAGGATGTCTTTCCCCAGAACTTGCAGTGCAGGAGGCCTGTGGAACCGCGCAGAGAACGGAACCGAGACAGAACTGGGCACGCCTCTCTCTCGCGCGATGCGAAGCGCGGAGGCGCGTCCGAGACCCAGACGCGAATGTACAGAAACGAGAAAACGCGAAAGAGACGCAGGCGCGAGAAACAAACCGAAGACGATGGGCCCCCGAGGGGCTCTGGAGGCCAGCTCTGGGTGCATGCATGCATTCAGGAAAGCAGATGTATCGAGTGGAAAAAGAACGGAAAACAGACACAGAAGATGTATCCTACTCAGTCGCGTTCACGTACACCGGATGCGTTTGCCTGACGCGCGTACGAGCGGCAAGAGGCCGAAGGTCCGAAAACCGGGAACTACGAAGCGCCGAGCACCAGCTAAAACCGGCGGTCAGGATTTACCAACCCCGCCAATCGGCTGCTCACCACCAAGTTCGAAAGCGACGCGAGTGCACGGCCGGAAAGCCCGCAGCCGTCAAATAACCGACGATGGCGTCAAACCACACATACACCACGTTTCGCTGTGAACGACAAGTTGAAGAGGCGAGAGACGAAGAGGCGAGAGACGAAGAGGCGAGAGACGAAGAGGCGAGAGACGAAGTCGGAATGGCGAAGGGAGAAGGAAGAAAAGGGAATTCATCGAACTCGCAGGGCGGCACGCGCAGGCCCCATACCGCTGGAGTCTCTCCACTCTGGAGCCTCGCCTCCGTAACTGGAAAGGTTTCGTTTGGAGCCGCGTGGAGCGGCGAACGTGACGCTGCCGAGTCTGCAACGCGAGGCGAGAAGGAAGAAGACGAAGGCGACACTGGAGAAGAGTGGAAGAGAGGCGGAATGGTGTAGGTTGAAGTGGGGCGGGAGATCGCGAGGTCGCGCAGGCCGCCGTGCTCGACGAAGGACTTAACTTCCTCAAGGCGACTCGTCGGGGAGATGGAGAACATGTCGGGCGACGCGTACAGCCTAGAAGAAAACGGGAAGAAGACGGGGTGAAACACGCGCATCATACACCACGCGACTCATAAAAGAGTGAGAGGAGATTGGACAGAGGCCAAGGGGAAGGGATGGCCCACGAAAAAGAAAAACAGGCTTCTCCCGTCCCCCAGCAGGAAATGACGACTAAGGGAAAACGCGTGCACTCCAAAAAGATGAGAGCACGGGAACCTTGCATTCACGAGAGAGAAACAAGCTCAGCATACCCGTAGCTTAACAATGCGTGCTGCAAACCCCGACCGTCGGCGCTACGGACTGCTCTGTCAGAAACCTGGCATGACCGTCCTACTTTAGTAGAGCGTCTCTGAAGTGAGTCAGACGGAAAAAGTACAGCTCTTCTCGTGCTTCTTCTCGTGCTTCTTCTCGCTTCTTTCCGGCATCGACAAATCCCTCCTCAGGAGATGAAAAATCTCTGAGGGAAGTCTCTGCGTCGCGTGAAATGTCAACCGGGGCAGAAGGAAGGGAGGCAGCGGAGACAGAGCCAGGCGAATCTGGCATTGGGAGTCGAGCGCCGTGTGAGATGTGCGCGCCCCATGCTTGCTCTTCTTCCTCTTCTCCGATAAAGTTAAGGCCCCCGAGTTTCTCTCCCGATTCGGACCAAGACGAAGGCGAGGTCGAGGGAGGAGAGGAAGCCGAGGTTTTGTAAATAAGCCCCTTCTCTTCCAGCATTCTCCAGAGTGTCCATACAGCCCTCTCGTGTGTGCTTCGTGGAGTCGCCAGCGCTTTCGCCTCTTCGCCGTCGCGTCGCCGTCTAAAAAAGAGTTCACCGCCTTCTCTCTCTCCAGTCGTGTCACTTCGCCGTCTCCCCGCCTCCTTTCCACGTCTTGCTGAAGTTATGTCTTCCTCTTTTGGATTGCTAATCTCAGCATCAACAGAACGAAGGCCGACTCTCGCATCCTGAAGGCGCTGCTTCCTACCCGCTGCCTCTGGAGGAGCCGCGCCTCCGTGAGGCTCGATGCGGGCCCCAGCAAGAATCTCAACCGGCAAAGAAGAAGACGAAGAACCGAGAGGCGTGTTGCCTTTGCAAGTCCGGAAGAACTGCGAAGGGATTGCGGGGTACGTGAGGATATGGAGCCGCCGCAGCGTCGAGAGGTTGTAGCGGGCAATGGAGTCGACAAAAGCTTCGACTGCGTCTTGAGAAAAATGTGACGAAAACGAAGAACAAGGAGAGGAGGAAGACGGCGGAGACGATGGCGAGGAAGCAAACGACGAAAGGGGAATGCTCCTAGCTGGAGTCACCCTCCTTGCTGCTAGCTCCCCGTCCTCGTGGTTGCAGGCGTCTTCGCTCATCCCTTCCCACTTTCTCTCTTTTTGTTTCCAGTAAGACCTCCACGCCGCCTCAGCTGCGCGCACGACTTTTCCTCCGTGTTCATCCGCTCCTGTCAGAAGCACACATCCTGTTTCCTCGTCTATCCTTCCTTCTCCCCCCGGCCCCGCGGGTGTATCTGCGATCCGCTGATCTTCTCCATTCCGCCCCTCTGAGGATTCGGACGGCGTTTCTGTTTCTGCCTCGACAGGCGAATCGTAGAACCCCTGCTGCGAACGAGCAAAGCGCACTAACGTATCAGCCAAGACGCACGAGTACGCGTGCCCCAGGTGCATGCGAGCGTTGCTGTAAAAGAGGGGACACGTAACGAAACGGTAATCTCTCCAGGCTGCGTCTCCCCTCCCCTTTCCCTCCTTGGCTCTGTCCTCTCTCTCTTCTCTGTCACGTTTTCTCCCTTGTGCTCCCTCCTCTTCTCGCTCTCGTTCTCTGCCTTCTTCGCCCTCGTCTTCTTTGTGGAGATGCAGCGACGAAGCGTCACGTGAAGGCGCGAGAGATGTGACCCGCGGCGACGCGCGAGCGAAGCGAAGCGAAGGCAGAAGCGCCGAAGAAAAGGACGAAGAGGGAAGAACGAGGGGCGCCGAAAAAGGCAGAACTGGCGTAGAAGCCTTTCGTCTGGGGTGCGACGGACAACGGGAACGGAGAGAAGAACAGAGGCGGGGGGAGAGAAAAGAAGACCCGCGACACTGAGCGGCAAACGCCACCCCGGACGCAGGAGGCGCCTGACGCAGAGAGAAGCACGAGGACGAAGCCAGAGAAGAAGAAGGAGACAGAGACAAATGGGGCAAATGGGACAACGCGTTCCCGAGCGACAAAGAAGACCGGCAGAGGCTTCTCGGGGAAGCGTCGAAACGGTGCGGGTCTGTCACAGAGGAAGAAAGATCGGGAAACGGTGAGAGGATCCACGAGGCAGGCGGGGCGAGGCCGAACGCAGAACCGCATGTCGAGTTGTACAGCCCCGAGGATCTTCTGTGAGAGCTGGGCAGCGACCGGATGACGCAGGCGTCCCGGAAGGGAGACGGAAGCACACGTGAAGCGATCGCGCGCTCGCAACGTTCTGTCGACTTTCGCGTCTTGCCAAGAAACACTCTTCTTCTGGATCTTTTTTTCTTTCCTTTCCGCTCTCCGCTCCTCTTGCTCAAAAACCATCCCGCCACGGCGCACACCGGGACAGAGCCGAGACCGCTCCAGCACCTCTCCAGGGGCTGTCGCTGCGCCTCTCTCTGCCTGGTATGCTCTCTTTTCTCATCGCTGTCTTTTCGTCTTCCGCCCCAACCGGCCTGGTCACTGCACGGCCTCGCTCGTCCTCCCCCACCTTCGTCGCTCCTGTCTCCGTTTCTTCTGCGTCTCTGCAGGCTGCCGGCGCCGACCGGAAAGCGCAGTGGGGCCAGCGGGCGCCGGTTGGGCGAGGAGACGGGGCGAGGAGGCACACCTGTCGGCCGCGCTTCTGGCGAGACGCGAGAGGCTGCGCCGTCTCGAAAGAGAAGCGTCAGCGCGAGGAGGAAGGCAAGGACAACGCCGCGAAGCCGAGATTTGTGCGGCAGGGTGCATCCTTGGCGCGGAAGGCGAGGAGCGTCGCCGCGCAAAGAGAGAAGAGAATCCATTTTCGAGACGGAGAGATGGTGCTACGGCCAAGGCTTCATGGTGGCGAAGAGGAACGAGAAGGAGCGAAGAAAAGCGAAGTCTCCTGAGAGATGCGGCGAAAGGCAAAACGGGGAACACGGCGAAGACTTCCAGCAGGCGAGCAGGCCTGACCCGTTGACATGTGGTTGGAGGCGGAAGAAAAGGGATAATCTGGAGACCCTGCGAAAAGAGGGAGAAGGGCCGAAAAGGAAGGAAAGAAAACAGCAAGTGGCGATGGAACTGACGAGTCGGGAACGGCGAGGCGACCGGCAAAAAAGATAGAAGATCAAGAAACCTGCATCCCTTTCTTTGCCTCTCTGTCCTCCGAGACTGAGAGAGAGAGAGAAAAAACCACTCAACACTTGCCTGTCTACAATACAGGAATGCAGACTCCGTCACGTTTTTCTCGGGCGGCTCCTCCCGGAGTCACGGCGCACTGTGCATACACCATGGCAGCGGCATGGCACGCGGCGTGTATGGGCGTGTATATTTGTTGCCCGTTATTGATGCAAGCGCATCGTGGAGAGGAGGTTTACACAGAAGATCGTGGCAACGAGGAAGGTTGTTTCGCGCGTTTTTTGTGCCCAAAGTTGGCACGGAACGGCAGGCGCGGTGTGTCGGTCGGGGCGAGATGTGTTGGGGGCGCAGAGAACGAAGAAATAGGGGGAAACTCTTCTGTACATGGTCTAATCGATCAGTTTTGAGAGACCACAGACCCCGTCGGTAAGCAGAAACTCTTCGTGTCTCTGTGTGTTGAGAGAGGGAGAACAGTGAGCAATATCGACGCGGGTATGCCACGAGGTTTTCGCGAGACAGCGGGCCTTGCCAGGATTTTTGGCGGGCATGAGCCTGTCGGCATAGTCGTCCGTCGAAGCGCAGGTTTTCTTGTCTATTCGCCTCTTGTCCCGTAATCGCCTTTGTCCTTTCTCCAAGAATACGCTCGTTCATCTAAGAGGGCGAGGAAGAGGGAAATGGCCAGTGTGCTTCTCACGGAGCTGCTCCGCGCGCGTGCATGCACGAAGGAAAACGGGAGAAGACCTACACACAAAAAAGCTGTGTGGACGATGCTCACGCCGTAACTACGTGCTGGCCAACGTCCAGCGACAAGCAGGAAACTTTCCAGGTCAACCTGAACCCCTCAGTCGATAAGTTCCCTCTCCTTTTTCCGACAAAGAAACGGCCGAAGAAGAAACACTGTTTTCGTTTCTTCTAATTCCGGGCTCCACAACCAGGCGAAGAGCGTAACCCAGATTTTCAGACTCTGTGAGGTGTACGTACACCCAAAAAGATCGCGTTCCTTCGCGGCGAAACGCACGGAAAGTCCCTTCTTGACGGGGCAAACAGCGACTAACTGAGGAAGGCGGAAACGTGGGAGAAGCCTCGTGTCTGCTGCTCCTCTCTGGAGGTTTTTTCGGGTTGCCTAGAGACGAACAGGAACTCTTTTCAGCGGTGGGCCTTGCCTGCCTCTACCGTCTAAATCGTTGAGACTCGCGTCGCCTTTTTGCCGACCTCTCTCTCTCCATCGAGGCAAACCCTCCTCCTCCGTCACGAACGACGAAAACGCCCAGTCGCGCTGCTTCTCTCCCTGCTGGAGGCCGTCTGCTCGCGGATGGCGGCTGTGGTTCTCGGGAGGATTCGACGTCGCTCCGTCTTTCCTCTCATCTGTCTCCTTCCGCTTTTCGAAGCGAAAACGACGTGACACCGAGGCCGCGGCTTTCCCAGAGGTCTACCCTTTAGGACGAAACACAAGCGAAAAACGCGAAACCCGTTCCTCTGCCGTCGCCGTCCACTTCTTTCTCCACTCGCGTTCGCTCCCTCCTCTGCCGCATTGTGGCCCATTGCAGTCGTTAAAGCTGCGACGTCTATTCCCTCTAGCATTTCGTCTCTCTCTTCTCTTCGTTCACTGCGCTGTCAACCTTTTCCTTCCGCCCCCCCCGCCTCGCTGTCGACTCTTCTGTCCCGCTCGCGGTCTTCGGTCCTCTGGTTCCTGTCCCTCCGTCTTCCTTTTCTCTCCGTCGTCTCTCCTCCCCTCTATTTCGTCTGTTTCTTCTCAACCGATTTTTCCCCTCGCCCCGGTGCTTCTCTCCTCTCGTCTCCTTCCTTTGTTTTCCTCTTTTTTCGTCGCGTTCCTCTGCTTCTCAGAGTCCTCCGCGCTTTTCTGCTTTTTCCTCGCGCTCTGGGTTTTCCTGTCGCCTCTTGGTCCGTCTCCCGGAACATCCCCTTCCCGCCTCAGCCTCTCGCCATGTGGCTCGGCCGGCTGGTCGCCAACGTCCTCAGAGACGACTCTGTCACGCCCACAAACCGCGAGGCGAATCCCCCGCCAGAGCCTCCCAGTGTCCCCACTTCGGAGCGCGCGTCCTCGCCCCATCGCGCGAGAGCCTCCGGCGCCTTTCCTTGTCCACTTCTCCCGTCGACGCCGTCTCCCGACTTTGCCTCGACAGAGGCGCCATCGCTGACTCCTGCCTGCCTCCCTTCCTTAACGCATCTGTCTCCGTATGTCCCTTCTCCCCCCGCGTCTCCCTTCTCTGCTGACGCCCTTTCTGCTCAGCCAGCGTGGGGACGACCTGCGACAGAAAGAGCAGAATGGAGAAAAGCAGCGAACAGCGGAAGAGGGTCGAGCAACGAAGGAATCGAAGGAGACGGAGACGCGTGGGCCTTCGAGGATTTCGATGTCGACGGTGACAGCCCCAGCAGTGCCTTGGCGCGGGAAGCGACAGGACCGTTCTCTCATGAGGGCCGAGACGAAACCCAAGCAAGTGTTCACCTTCCATCGTCTTCTGACCCGCAACACAACTACGCCCTTGGGTCGACTCTTCTTCCTTCCTCGTCTTCCGCTCCGTCCGCATCTTACGTTCCTTCCGGTTCTGCTTCTTCTCAATCGTCCTCTCTGTATCCCGCCTCTTCTGTCCCGTCTTTCTCTTCTGCCCCGGCGTCTTCAGCTTTTCCGTCTCACCCGGCGCCGTCCCACGCAGACTCCGTGCCCGCAGCGTGGGGCTGGGACGATGATTTTGAGGAAGCGCCGGAAGGGGGTGAAGCAGAGAAAGGTGAGCACGAGGACTTCACACCCCAGGAGACGCCCGTCCCTGCGTCGCACACGCTGCGCAGGACAGAAACCCCGGAGGCGGCGCGCACGCGATCTCCCTGCGCGTCGCCAGGCGCTCCCCTGTGTGCAGCAGTTTCGACCCTTCCCCAGGAAGAAGGGACGCGAAAGTTCGCCGAGGAAGAGCGGGAGAAAGACGCACAGCGCGAGACAGAAGGAGATACGGCACTCTCCCCGTCCTCGCCTTACTGCGAGCCTCCTGTCTCGTCCGTGAAACCAGAAGAGACCGAGCACGGCTCTGTTTGGAACACAGATCTCGACCTCGAGGCCGAAGGAGCAGATAGTCTGGAGGGGAACATCGACGGAAGTTCGTCCTTCTCTTCGCTCGTGACGAAAGACAAAAGTCTTTCTGCGTCACATGCACCCCTTGTTTATGCTGCCTCGTCTCCTTCCTGCGATGCTCCTCTCCCTCCTTCTTCTCTCCCTCCTTCTTCTCTCCCTCCTTCTTCTCTTCCTCCTTCTTCTCTTCCTCCTTCTTCTCTTCCTCCTTCTTCTCTCCCTCCTTCTTCTCTTCCTCCTTCTTCTCTTCCTCCTTCTTCTCTTCCTCCTTCTTCTCTTCCTCCTTCTTCTCTCCCTCCTTCTTCTCTCCCTCCTTCTTCTCTTCCTCCTTCTCTTCGACCTTCGGTTTTTTCTCCTTCCTCTCTTCCTCCCTCTTCTGTTCTTTCTTCTTCCGCGAACCCACCGCTGTCTAACTCAGTCTCTCCTGTCGATTTGGGCTCTGCTTGGGACGTCGACTTCGACTTTGAAGAATCTGCGCACGGCGCGTCTTTTGCGGGGGGCGAACGCAGAGGAGAGGAGACGGAATTTCGGGAATCCGCAGGCAGCGCAGATCCCGCCGAAGCCCTCGAAAGGCCTACCAGCTGGAACGTGGACTTCGCTGTAGAGACACCCGAGGACTCGAGTCGCGTCGCAGAAAAGGGAACTGGAGAGGGGCAAAAGGCGGGAGGAGACGAGGCGCGAGCCGGAACCCGCCCGGACGATGGTCTGCCTTCGTCGACGTTCCAGGAAGAGGTACTCCTGCCTCCCTCGCCAACACTCGACAGAGAGAGTTTGGTTTTTCGCGCAGAGGCGCGTGTCCCCGACGCTCAGGCGGAGCCGAGCGCGGGGCCCAGGGGCGAGGAGAGGGCGGGTGAAAGCGTGGAAGAAGCAGATGCGGCGCGAAGCAGGCCGAACGCGCTCTCTCAGTCTTCTTCTCGAGCAGCCTCCGTCGACATCTCGCCTTCATGGAATGTCGACTTCCCCCTCGAGGAGTCGGGTTCCCACGCTTCGCACCAGCCTGTTCCAGAAAGCGAAGGCGACGGCAGCGGGGAAAGTCGAATTGGAGACGGAAGAGGTTTGTTTCCTCTGGGCGACGCGGTGGAGCTTCCCAGTGAATGGGACGTCGAGTTTGATCTCGAGGTGCCGGGGGAGGCGCGCGACGGGCCGGACGAGGGAGAGAAAGACAAACACGTGGAGGATCCGTCAGAGCGAGAGGAAGCAGACGCGTTTCCGCTGGAGAGCCCAGAGAGAACTGCAGAAGGATTTTGGAGCGGTTTCGAAATCGACTTGGCCAGTGCGCCGCCTTCGCCTCACACTGGAACAGCAAGAAGACCAGACGAGCAAACGGCAGAAAAACGCCGAGAAGGGGTTGAGAACGGAGACCAAGAGGGAGAGAAAGAAGGCGAGAACAGACAGAGTTCAGGTGACGGTCTTAAGTCTGTTTCGGTGGACGTCGCTGCTTGGGATGCCGATTTTGATGTTTCCGATACTTCTGAGGAGCTGCGCATAGAAGAGAGAGACGAAGAGAACTCGCAGGCACAGCCGCGAGAAGGAGGGGTAGAAGAAGGGAACAAAGGGTCAGGGAGTGGGAACAGATTTCTCCGCGACGAGCGAGAAGGAAGCACTGGAGACCGTGCGGCCGCTCCCCTCAGAGAGCGCGTCGCTGCGCCTGAATATCCGTATGCTGCTCCAGTAGGACGTGATGAGGAGACGGCGCGAGGCGCAGAGAGAGCGGGAGAACACGAAGGAAAGCGAGAAGACAGTGAGGACCAGATCTCTTCCCTTCTTGAGGAGGGAGGACAGGGAGGAGCCGAGAAGGCGCCACAGGCAGCGGAGCTTGACTTCGAGGCCTGTCTCTCTCCACGGCTTCCTGCGGCGGTGGCCGCGGACGGCCGTGGCGAGGACGGAGCAAGCGAGAAGGGAAACGCACTGGCAAACAGTGCCGGAGACGAATCGAAGGACGAAGGCCTGCATCGCATGGAAGACGCGGAGACACCCAGACGGGAGAGTGTCGGTCTCGGTCAATCCAGATTCAACGGAGAAGAGACGCCAGGCAAAGGAGCCACCGCAACGAAAGAAGAAGAGAGCGAAGAAGCCGGCGACGGAGCGAACGAAGAGTTCGAAGAGGACGGGAATCGTTTTGGGAACGTCGAGGACAGGGGAGATGGGCAAGGAGGGACTGTTCGTTCTTTGTTTTTCGAAGAAGACGGATTAGGAGAGAACGAGATGGAGCCGGCACAGCGTGGAGAGCAGGGCTGGGCCTCGGAGAAAAATCTCTTCTCTTCGAACTCCCCTCGTTCGTCTGCAGGAACTTTCGCCTGTCGTTCACCTCAACAACTTCGGCCTCCTCCAGGACAGTTCCAGGGCTCCTCTCCGTCGCCGTTTGTTTCTCTCTCTGTTCCCGTCCAAAAAGACGTCTCCGCTCTTTTCGCTCCAACAACGCCGTCTCTATCTGTAGATGGATCCTCTACTTCCCTTCCCTACTCGGTCCCCGCCTCAGACCGCGTCCTGCCTCCTTTCCCCGAAGAAAGAGTTCCTTCCCTCTCTTCTTCAGTGCGTGCTTCTGCCTCTTCCTGTCCTTTCTCTTCCTCCTCTTCCTCGTCCTCGTCTTCCTCTCCTTCCTCTCATGCCTTAACCGATGTGTTTCCTGTCTCGCTCCACGGCCGCGCTGGTGCGCCTGGAGCTGAGGTGGTGGGAGAGACAGAGGAGGAACAGAGGAGACACGAAGAAGAGCGAGACCGAAAGAGAAAAGAAGATGAAGAGAGAGAAATAAAGCGGCAGGAAGATGAAGAGAGAGAAAGAAAGAGACAGGAAGATGAGGAGAGAGAAAGAAAGAGGCAGGAAGAAGAAGAGAGGGAAAGGAAGCGACAGGAAGATGAAGAGAGAGAAAGAAAGAGGCAGGAAGAAGAAGAGAGAGAAAGAAAGAGGCAGGAAGATGAAGAGAGAGAAAGAAAGAGGCAGGAAGATGAAGAGAGAGAAAGAAAGCGGCAGGAAGATGAAGAGAGAGAAAGAAAGCGGCAGGAAGATGAAGAGAGAGAAAGAAAGCGGCAGGAAGATGAAGAGAGAGAAAGAAAGAGACAGGAAGAAGAAGAGAGAGAAATAAAGCGGCAGGAAGATGAAGAGAGAGAAAGAAAGAGACAGGAAGATGAGGAGAGAGAAAGAAAGAGACAGGAAGATGAGGAGAGAGAAAGAAAGAGGCAGGAAGAAGAAGAGAGGGAAAAGAAGAGGCAGGAAGAAGAGAGGGAAAGAAAGAGGCAGGAAGATGAAGAGAGAGAAAGAAAGCGGCAGGAAGATGAAGAGAGGGAAAGAAAGCGGCAGGAAGATGAAGAGAGGGAAAGAAAGCGGCAGGAAGAAGAAGAGAGAGAAAGAAAGCGGCAGGAAGAAGAAGAGAGAGAAAGAAAGCGGCAGGAAAAAGAAGAGGAGAGAGAGAGGGAGTTTGAAGAGCGAGAAGCGGAGCTGAAGGCAAGCATTCTGCAACTTCAGAGAAAATACGAAGAGTCTGTTGAGCGGTGGGCGAGAGAGCGGGAAGAGCGAGAGGGCCGGTTAGCGCAGGAATGGGAGAGGAAACTGCATGCGGTGGAAGAGACGAATCGGACTGTCTTACTTCAAGAGAAGTCTCGTCTGAAGCAATGTGGGGAGGAAAACGCCAAGTTGAAAATGCAGGTTGATCAGCTGTCACGCGACGTCCTTTCTCTCCAAGCCCAGCTTGTTGTCTCAGAGGAGGACCGCGAGAAGAAGCAGCGGCTGCTCGAGACGATGAAGAAGCGAGAGGAAGAAGAGAGGGTGCACGAAGAGAGAGACACGAAGAGAAGAGAGGAGCTTCGGAAGGAGCGCGAAGCGTTCTTCCTTCTTCTCGAGAGAGACAGAGAAGACTTGAAGAAGCATCTCTCCCCTGCTCTCTCAGAGCTGCAGGAGGGCCTCCAACGATGGAGACAGCAATGGGAAGGAAGAGCGAAGGAGGCGGCGGCGATCCGGAGGAGAGGAGCCGACGAAAACGCTCGGCTCGCGAGCGAACTGATGCAAGTGAAGGCAGAACTCGATCAGGAGAGAAGACAACACCGGGACAGGGTCACCCTGCTCTTCAAAGAAAAAGAAGGTTCGTGGCCTTTTTTTGTGCTGCGAGAAAGAAAGGCATGCTTTTCCGGGGCTGAGCCGCTCAAACGAGGAAATTGGAAAGTCGTCGATCGATTTTGCGGTGCCCCTTTCCTCAGGCGAGTTGCAACAAGAGCGCGACGAGCGGCGGCGCCTCGCGAGACAGCTGCAAGCGGTTCTGCGCATGCAAGGAAAGTTGGAGCGTGAGAAAAAACCGACGGCGAGCCAGCCTCACCTCAACTGCATGAAGGCGAGGAGCTGCCAGGAAAGAATGCTCTCCTCACACGGTTGCCTTAAGAAGCCCAGCTTTTTTGCTGCAGTCTCATGAATACTCACACCTATGCATAGTATTCATTTACAGCCATCTATACTCCTATATATATATATATATATTTGTATAGCCATGTGTATGTATGCGCATATATATATATGCAGGTTTGCGTGCGTGTATATGCATGTGCGTACATCTAGAGATATGCATATATATGCGTACATGCATCTATGTTTGTTGGGTTTCGTTTGCCTATTTTTGTGCATAGAACGTGTCTGTGTGCATGCAGGGAGTGACGAGGAGGGCGCCGAGATGCAGAAGAGCGTCGAGGCGATTGAAGCGAAATATTTTGCTGCTGAGCTGCAGAGATGCAGGTGCGTCTTCTCCACGATGCATGCAGGGAAGGAAGCCGATGAAGAAAAGAACGGCGAGACGCGAGCGGAAAGGTAACAGAAAGACAGCGAGACAGAAGAAGAGAGCGAAGGCGAGAGGAGAGACGAAGACGAGAGAAGAACGGAGCGAGACTTCCGCGAGTGTTTTCCGTGCTTTTCCGTTGGGTGCATGCAGGTCTGCCATGGAGGCTTGGAATGCAGAGAAGGCGGATCTTCTTCGTATTCACGAGGAGCGCGAACGGCAATTTGCGGTATGTTCCTCTCGTCTCTCTCTTCCACCGCGAGAGACGCCGGGCTCCGCTGTGTGTTGTCGCCGCAGCACGATTTTTTTGGGAGGTTTTCCGAACTCCCTTCTCTTGTGTCGGGTCGTCTGCGGTGTCCGCGTAAATCCATTTCTGCGTTTTCTCTTTCCCGCGCGCCGTGACACAGGCTTTCTCCTGTGTTCTTTTCACTCTCCCCGTCGCGCGGATGCGGGGTTTCCTTCGTTTTTCTCAACTTTTGCCGCGGGCGGGGGGCAGCAGAGCGGGCGCGCTCCGGTTCTTGCCCTAGCAAGCTGCGCTCTCAGTCTCGCGTGCCGACCGAGGGACTTACTGGAACAGTGTCTTGTCGAAGTTCGTTGTCTTTCTGTCTCAGGAAGAGATCCAGTCGCTTGCGGCAGCGGGTGCGGAGGAACGCGCGTGCTGTGACAAGCTGTTGAAGGTCAACGAAGAACTGGCGCAGTGAGTGTCCCTGTCCGTTCTCTCTTTTCTGCTGGCGACCTGTCTGTACACTCGACAATGCCGGGTGCTCTGGCGTCTTCGCCTGCGCCTAGTTTCCTTTCTTCCTCTCTCCTTGGCTCCGTATATGTCGGTTGTTCCCGCTTTCGCGGTGGTCTCTGTTTCGTTTGTCTCTCTTTGTCGCGTTTTTCCTCGTCGGGACTCCACTTCGGGTTCTCTCCACCTTGCTCTCTTCCTCCTTTCGTGCCGTCTTTTTTTCGTATCCAGTGGGCTTTGTGTTCGCTCTCTGCGCTTCTCAGAGAGCTGCATGCAGCGCGGAGAGAAATGGAGAAACTGGAAGGCGCGCGCGAGGAACTGGAAACCAAGGAGGCTCTGGAGGAAGAAGAGAGGCGAGAACGGCTGCGGCGGCAAATCTTCGAGTTGCAGTGCGAGTTGCAGCAGCGAGAGAAAGAAAATGGTCATCTGCGCACGCTGTTGCGTCTTCTCGACCAAGAAGAAGAACCGCTCTCTTCTCCCTTTAACCTTCAGTCCTCCGCTTCTTCTGGCCCTCGCCAACCGCAGCCTGGCGTTTCGCAGTCGTCGCTTCCGGGTCCGTCGTCTCGCGCGGTCGACGGCCCTTCGAAAACCGTCCCCCACCTGTCTTCCTCGGTCCCTGTCCCGTCGCCTGTCGCCTATGCGTCGAGCGGCAGTGGTGACCGAGGCTTGAGCGGAGCGTCGCGGCCAGATCCAGCACAGGGAGGCCAAGTCTCCCTCTGTCCTGTCTCTTCGCAGGAGTCCCTGCAGACGGAGACAACACCTCCGGGGTCCGTGGACGCCTCTGCCCGCGCCCCCGCCAGCCGAGCAGCCTTCCTTGGACCCTCGTTCAGTCCTCTGCAAGCCCCACAGGAAGAGCGCATGGGCATGGCCGCAGGACTGGAGCGAGCGCGAGAAGAAGCGAGAGGAAGAGGCGCGCACACAGGAGACACTCTGGGCCCCGCCGCGTCTGCCGTGAGTGTCGCCTCCGCAGCCGCGGCAGTCGCCACCTCCCTCGCGCGCTCAGCCTTTGCCGGGGCCTTTTTCGGAGGACGCGAGGCGCAGAGCCTGGATGCCCTGCAGAAGCATTTGAAATTCCAGAGAGAGACCGAAGAGCGGGAAAGAATCGAAAGAGAACGACGAGAAAGAGAAGAGAGAGAACAAAGGGAAGTGAGGGCAAGAGCAGAGAGGGAAAGAACGGAAGAAGCGGGAGGGGTGGGACGCGAGACAGAGAAAACAGGATGGGAAGAAGATTTCGATTTTGATGAAGTGAACGACACCTTCGTCAACGGCGCAAATGACGACGGGGCTTCCGCAGTTTCCAGCGGGGGTTCTGGGATACGGGGCGCCCCGTCTGCAGTCCGTTCTGCATCCGCTCTCCAAAACGCAGCTGCCTGTACAGCTGGAGGTGAGCGGACGCTGTCGTGTCTCCCCGGGAGGCCAACGGGCCTTTCGGCACCGCATTGTCAGCCTGTCTCGTCCATTTGTCATCAAAACGCACTGACCATGCAAACCGCCTTTGCCCCTCAAGACCCGCTACAGAATAAAGAACAAGCAGGAGAGACGGGCGACCGGCTGTACGGCGACGTTCCGAACCAAGTACGGAGCTTGTCGACTCCACAGGCTGCGGGAGGATGGGGAAACGATCAAGATTTCGACTTTTCCGAGGACGAATTCACCCAAGAGAATGAAGAGAAGAACGCGGCTCCCCAAACCCCTTCGGCGGCCTCGACTTCACTGCATGCCTTTGTGCCTCACCGCACTGAAGATCAGGCGCTTCCTCCGTCGCTGTCGCCGCGCCTCTCCGCCGTGCGCTGTGGAGGATCTCTCGCGCCTCGTAGCCCCGACGCCACTCCCCTGTTGGCGCCAGTGTCTCCTGTCTCTTCTGTGGGGTTTCTCGCCGTTTCCCGGTCGTTGGAGCAGCAGAGCGTCAAGGACCCGCGTGGCGAAAGTGGGGCTCGGGATGTCACTGGAAATGAGCATCCGGCCGCATGCAACGTTGGTGTGGGTGCCTACGGGCAGACACCGGTGGAAGGAAAGCAAATTGGACATGAAAGACGTCACGATTTCGTATCTCAAGAGTCGTCTTGGAAAACCCCCTCCCTGGGACTTCCGCCTACCTCGGGCCGAGAGGAAACTCCTGCTTTCGCCCAACCCACAGAGCCACGCGCTTCGCCCACATACACCTCCGGGCCGTCGGCGCCGGGGCCGCAGGTGTCTAGACACCCCGCAGCGGGAGGCGTGCACGGGGGGGTTTTTTCTGCGGTTCCAGTTCCTGCACATGAACAGACGCGGCTTGGCGGAGGTCCATTCCGTTCGGCGGCAAGCGGCTTCGTAGAGGAGAGGCTGCACGCGGGATCCGGCGTAGGAGACAGCACGCATGCGTTTCAAAGTGTGTGTCGGGAGCCTGCCGACGTCGCTGCACTTCCCTCTAGCATGCAAATGCCTCCTTCGAACTTCCGGGCAAAGTGCACGGGGTCAGCTGAGTTCCACGCAAACGCCCCTAATTCAGCGGAGCCCGGCGTGCCTGCTCAACCGCCCCGACGGCTGGTGCTGGCGGGTCAGGGGGCGTCAAGGGGGGCGCTTGGTCCCGCGTGGGCCCGCGAGGCCGCGGTCCAGGACATAGACCTGGAAGACTTTCTCAATAGCTGATTGAAGAGGGAAACCGTCATTCGCTGCTCCTACTGGCATTCGGAGATGTCCTAGTGGCGTCTCCTCCACGGTCTTCCACGAACACCTTTCAAGGAATGTGCTTTAGACGCCATGCTCCACTGTTAAGGAGTGTCTAGTCTCATTCATGTGGTGTATACGTGGCAGCCGACATGCAGATTTAGGCATGTAGACTGTCTGATGTTCTCTGTTTTCATCTATTAACCATGGGAGATCAAGCGCCTGACGCCGAATGGCGTCCGTGTCCACAGTACCAAGCGAATCGTCAGTGATGTTTTCCTTCGTTAACACGTATACGTCTCCAAGGATACGCCGAGAGTTCTCTTTGTGTCTGGTTCGCCGTCAAGAATATGCATGTATACTATATAGATCTAGATATGTATATAGACACATGCATCAACGGACGCACACGGTTTGTGTACCTGCGTCTCATTCATCAGCCTTGGCTCGATCCTTTTGCCCCACCAACTGTGCGCATTCATGGTACGATGATGGCTCCGGTCGTCTGCAATCATTTTCATAATGCATAGGTTGCCGTTTTTCCTGACAGCGAACAATCATTCCGTCAGCCTCCATGAAGTCGCGATTTCCGAATTTTTCCGCGTGTCACGTCTGCTTGAGACGAAGGCGCACGGTGTTACTCCAGGATGCGTTTTGCTAAGTTGCCGACACTCAAGTGATGTCGAAAGCGAAACAGCCACATGCCTGGTGTGCGTGTGTGGAGCGACAGAGTGGTGGATAAATGGCACGACAGGAAATTTAAAGGGAGGCAGTAAATTGAGGTTAGAAGGCCAGCGGCACGGGTTGGGCACAACTCACTTTGCAGTTTCTCACTGGGCATTTTTGGATTGCTAGCGTCCAAAGAGACAGAAACTTCGGTAACGACAGCGTTAAAGGTGAAGATTTGGATTGTGGCATTTGCGGTAAAACGTGCTGGTTTGCGGGGTGCGTGGAAAGCTGTCTGGGTCCGCATCGAGTAGAGAAGACGAAGAGTTTGAAAAGAGTTAGGTACGTAGGTAGACTCGCAGAGCGGTATGAGGCGTCATTTTCCAAGGTCGGGTGACAGCGCGGCGTGGACAAAAAGGCCGGAAATGCTCAGCTTTGTTGCACTCATGTCAGCAACTCGGGCCCGTTAGCGCTCCTTAAGGCTGTCATGGTTCAGGACATTTCTACCCACCCGGTCGCGACAAATTGCCCCTCCTTTTGTCTTTGAGGGCACTATCCCGCTCTTCGCGGGTTTGTTTGCGTTGAACCCCGTTCCCTTGTTTTCACGCAAGCATTTGAATCACTTCAGCTGCTATGCAGGAGTCACAAGGGTAATGGTGTTCATTGCAAGGCGCCTGTGCATCTACGATCAGTTGAACTTGAGGCGCATACCTGAGTACTTGGGCTGCTGTACCCAAACCAAACCCCCCAGCCGAGAAGCGGACTTGCTGTCCAGTGCGGCAGGGTCTAGTTAGAGCTGCAGTGAAACGCGGACTTCTCGCGTCAGGAAGAGGTTGCCACCAAGTGGGTCAGTGCTGGTCGTCTACATTCGCGTGTGCCGGGCAGAATCTGAGAACGTTTTTCAAAGCGCGACCGTTTCGGTACGTCTGCAGTGAACTGTACACACGCAGGTGCTTAACCGTTGCTCAACGGTGTCAGACCCTCCAGCTCGGGATATAAATCCTTCAACCTCGGAAGACATGTGTTTGCCTGGCGAGCAGAAAACGTCACAAAAAAATTCTTTGGCGTCCAGCAGAGGTTCCGGAAACTACGTCGGCGCCTTGCCAGTAGTCGGACGACAACGTGGTTTGCCCTCCTGCAGCTGAAAGCACGCCGGAGACACCAGGGTCCTCTCAGCCCTCTGTTTTGGCTTCAACGTCATAGTCGCGCAAAATAGTTTTGCGTGCAAATTAACGAGAGAAACAGAGAAAAGCGATGCTATGGCAGTGCTTTTTAAAACCGAATGAGAGTCGAGGCGTAGGACGGGAAATTGCACGGCAGTTCACGCGAGTCCGGCAGGGCGGTACGCCCTGAAACTACGAAAGCGCAGAACAGGAGCAGTCCTTCGGCCCCGAGATCAAATGCTCAGTGGTGTCGTTCTTGGTCCAGTCATGGAGCGCGCCTCCACCCTTCAAGTAGCAGACTTTGCTGGTTGTATCGAAAGTAAAGTAGACGCAGCCCTCTCGCGTTTGGCATCGTTGCTGGCAGTCCTGGACGGAGAGCACTGTGTCGTCATCGACTGTCTCGAGGTCGTGTCCAGCGTAATCCACTCCGACCTCGTAACATGGAGGGGGATTATGCACATAGAACGCAGGATAGATAAAGGGGCTTTCTGCAAGAGAAGCAAGGCGAAGATCGCGATCCATTGGGCAGAACTTAGACCCGGAGATTAAGGACCGCGTCGAATTGTCCCGGCGCCACGCTTCCAACGCGTTCGCCCCCTTCAGGTAGCAGTTTTTCCAGTCCGACGCCCATGTCCAAAAGAAACAGTTGACGTCCTTAATGCACATGTCGCGGCATTGCTCTGAGCTGACAACGTTCTTTGTTTCCACGCGCCGGACGTCGTGCCCGTAGTAGTCCGTCCCGAGTTCCGTACACACACCTGCAAGCAACGGGAAACCATTGGGCATCAGAAGATGTCGCGAGTTCCACATTCGTAGATGTCTACAGGCAGATCTATCAGGCTACGACACCAGGCAGTAAGAAGGTAAACGTGAGAGGAAAACGACAGTGTCCGTGCCACGATTCAGCCCGGATGCCGTGGAACCAGCCCTGAGTCGCTTAAACATGATCTCCGGAGGTTCCCTTAGAAACAAGAGACGCTTGCTGATATAAAAGCACTTGGTGTTGGTAGTCGTGCGAAGCGTGCTGGCAGAGGTGTCTACAGTCCAGCATTTAGGACGGGCACACGAGGGTTGCGCTGGTCGCAAAAAAATAACACCAGGGCGGATTCTGTGCTGTTGTTAGCGTATTACATCGCGGAACTCTCGACTGATGGTAGTGGAAAACAGATCTTTCCACTAGAAAGTCAGCCAAGGCTTTCTGTCTACGGGAGGGGAGGCGATGTGTAGTGTGGAGATGTGAACTGCTAAAAGTTCCGTTGCGGCAGAGTCGCAGTGTAAACGCGCAAACCTTCTTCTCCAAATGAACAGGTACATTAGCTGAAACGGATTCCCATCTTTACAGAAGGCAGAAAGCCATTCACTTTCTTGATCACCCACCGCAGTTCTTCATTCCTGATATTTTTCCGATCGTGTCGAAGGCTCGGCGCCAACCCCGAAGGGCGTTCGCACTCTTCAGTTGACACGTCTGCGAGTCCGCAGTCCATGTCCAGTAACGGCATTCTTCCATTTCAATGCAGGCTCGGTGGCAGTCCAGAACACTCCGGATGTTCGTTAGGGGAGTTCTGGTGACCTCATATCCTTCGTAAGAGACGTCAACTTCGTAGCACCGCAGAGGATGTGGCATCATACACCATTTTGGTCCGCTTATTTTGTTCCGTGTGTCGAAATTTTTCTGCCGACTAAAGAGGGCGGTGGAGTTCTTCAAGTAGCAATTCTTCTTAACTGCGTCCCACGTCCAAAAATGGCAGTCTTCATAGCGTTGGCAGAGATCTTGGCATTGTGACGGGGACTGAACATGGCCTCCTTCAATTGCCAGGTTGGTGTGCTCCACATACTCAACGTCTGGCTCAAAACAAACCTCTGCGAGCAGAAAACAACGCGACAAGCAAATGCGTCCTTAGCCCCGGCTGCCTCTCTCAACGGCAGGCATGCGTTTCCTGCAGTTATGCCATAGAGAGCACGAAATGTTAGACTCAGCCTGATAGTCGAACCTCCCCACGCCGCGTCACGTACCCTGTCAGCATCCATCAGCGGCCAAGGCTACAACAAACGGTGCAGCATGGGGGCCTCAGCCTGCTCCTGTGAGTGGGAACCTCAGAACACGATGGAAAGACCTTACGAGGCTCAGCGTTGTTTCCTACATACGGCGTCATGTCCATATCGTGCCGGCGGAGTTCTACGCCCTCGCTGCATACACAGGCAGCACTGCATTGGTACCATGTCTTCTTCCACTCTCTCTCATGCCAAATATTCTACGTTGGCGCAGTCGTGAAAAAACACTTAAATATCTTGAGTTGTCGTGGAAAGCTTTCCAGTAAACACCACAGCCTGCGGCCGACGAACAGCCAAGCCTGAGAGCATTTCTCTGGCTCTACGAGTCTGTGGTTGTCTGCGTTTCCACTCAACTCTGCACAGCAACAGCACATATTTGGAAAGCTTGGCCCAACGCTGGGATGCATTTCAAACCCCGTTCCTCGGAGGGTATGTCGACTGTTTCGCTGCGGCCACAAAAGGGCAAGAATGGAGACGGCTGCAGCTGGAGACGAGACGGCAAAGCAGAGATAGCTGCTGAGATCCCTCCTCGTTGAATGAAAGCGTTTATCATTTTTGTTTCCCAAATGCAAAGGAAGGCGGCCGCAGGCTTCCAGGGAAAGGAGGAAACGAGATGTCAGGTGACTTACGAGTAGATGTATGCCTCAGCTCGAATTGGGCCAAACAACAGCGCCGCCGCCACCGTCGCAGCCGTGCGGACGGCCCCCTTCCGCCTGGGTTGACTCCGTCGGTGAGGCATCGTGCAGTCACCGCGGAGAGGAGACGAATGGAGAAAACAGGGAAAGACGAATATATTGGGGGCAGAGTGGAATGTAGAGCTCCACGGAGACACAAAAAAACACAATCTGTATGTGCTCGTCTTCTCACCGCGCGCCAACCAACTACGCATCGCACCTCGATCAGCACTTCGTGGTACCCTGTCCCGGTCGTCACAAAAAGTAAGCAGCCTGGGGTGTTCTAACCGTGGTCATCCTTTTGAGAAGTGCCTTGGTGCAAGGGACTGTGACGGTGGCAGATCCAAGTCACCAGCGGAAGGGAAAGAGTAACTTTTTTTTCGGCGCGGCGTCTTGTCTAACAGTCGCCCGGAAAGCTGTAGCCCAGTGCTCCGTTCGCGATCTCGCAAATGACCTTGAAACCGCCCGCATACGAAATGTGTGATGCCGAAAAGGGGCGCTCTCCTGCTCTGAACCGGGGACTGGGCCTACAGCTAATATCGCAGGCGGTCTCTGAATTTGGAATTTTGGGTGGTGGCAATCGCAAAGTGCGTGTGTAGTTCTTTGCGGAACTGTGCTTGCGACGCCAAAAATGGAAGGTAAGTGGTGTGTGGTACTTTCCTACAAGCACTGCAAGAACCACCTTTTCAAAAACGGACAATTGTTGTTCCGCGCTTGCTGGACTGAGACTGTCGTGTTTTCCAGGACGCGACACTCTCTTCTCAACGGCACGGTAAAAGGAATTGCACTTGCGTCTTTGTGGAAGAAATCGACCCTGATTGAAATCAATGGCAAGCACTGGAGTATAGAATACTTTTTTCACATGCATCACGCACAATGTCGTTCGTGAGAGCGTGAATGTAGAAAGTCCCTGGTCGTCAGTCGATGCCGTTCTTCTCTATCTTTTTTTCCTCCTCGGAATCAGGGATCACACCGCGGTGCTTAGGCAGCAACTCAGCGAATTTTTTTTTTGCACAGCTCGTCGCCTGCTGACCATTCAATGCGGGCGTGTACACGGCCATCAAGAGTGAGTACAAAATCTGGCAGCCAAGTCGAAAAGCATCTGAGAATGCCGTGAGTATACGTATGCGACAGGAGTCGAATGTACCCGTAGAGGCTCAGAACATTTCCTTACCCCATTGTGGCGGACTATCCGTGTGTGCGGGGGTTCCCTCGCGCAATTAAATGTAATCCGTGGTCGAGACAAGGGGGAAATCGAAACAAAGAGGAGTGTGCCATCTGTCATGCGGTTTCTACGCTTGAGTTGTCCCACTACCTGGCTCATACGCTCGAGGTTCGCTTCCACGATGTTACCTTCCAGGACTCCCTCCAAGGAGCATTTCTGTTGTTCCATCTTCATACAAAGGGGTTTTCTTAAACATGCTGCTTCTAGCGTTCATGATTCCCGGATATATATCGGGGGTCCGCGGTAGCGCCCGACCTCTCCTTCTTCCGTTCTGAAGAAGAGACGGCACGAACGGCGGCAAAGACGGTGAAAAGCTACACTGAATTCCGTACTTATGTGTGTGTGCGAAAGGAACCACACAATCGAAGGGATATCCTGGGAGACGTGTGAGGCGACGCAGTTCTTCCTTACCGAGGTTACTGGGCCTCCCGTGCAATCGCGCCGATGATAGCCATGTCGATGTTTTCATAATTTTCTGAACGGCAACTGTAAACGACATAGATCGCTGTCACACACAGTAGCTGACGTCTGAAGAAGAATACGCGAGTTACAGTTGCTGATACTACCGAGACGACATGGCGCAGCTTCACGCGGCCATGTGGTATCGATTCGCAAACAAAGAGTCCAACTGCTGCGGTGAAGTCATTTCAAACGTGGCAACATCCTCTGTATTGCTCAGAGGGCACTGAATTGTGTGACTGGACCTCACAAGAAGTGAAAATAGGCCAGTAAAATTCTCCGTGGGTTTTCCGGTGTGTGCAACGGCAGCCGAAAACTTTTGCAGCTCGGCGAACAGTGGTGCGGATCAAACGTCCCTGTGGCCACATCGAGACCATATGACTCATTCCTATTTGGCGCCATTTCATTTTGAGGCACAACAAACAGACAGACGTTCCGTTCCTTGAGATAGGAAACTTCCAAGTCTATGGTTGAACAGAACGTCTTGTGCGGCGAAAGGCTGCGCGCTGCTTCGGCTTACCAGGAGAGTCGGCGGCGGCAACGGTGAGAGTGACGTGCCGGAACGCTCTCCCCCTTCAGTTACACCGAGCCTCCATGAACTGTTTCCACTTGTCACCCTCTTGTGGTGGGAAGCAAACATTCAGATCGTTTCCGTTTAGCATTCGCTTTCTGGCATTCGTGACTATAGTCGTACGCTCCCCCAAAACGGGCACTGGGCGTGCGGACTGGCACACAGATGGGCGGTCCCGTCTGGCGAGCTAGACGCCCCCCGAGTCCATCCGACGTTTTCCCTCTCTTCACACGCCCTTGCAGATTTGCTACGGAAATGGTCCGCGAAAGGACTCGTCTTTGGTACGGTAGGCAGGTCCGAAGACAGGTGTGCCCCGAGTGTCTTCTGCATGGGGTGGTCGTGTTTCGTGGATCGCACGTCTCCGTGCATGCACACCCGGGTTTTCGCCTGCCGACGAGGAAGCGAGCAGGGAAGAAGCAGCGTCATCTAGATGAAGGGGGGTCTTCTCTCCGTGTCTTCCACATTTTGCCCAGGTTCTTACCCTCCACACGAGTGGCGAACGTGGAGCTTCGGTTAGACTTCGGCCTTTCCGAGGGCTGCCCCGTGTTTTTTGGTTTTGCCTCGCGTCTTGGACGTTCCGTTCGTTGTGTGAGAGGCGCTCGTTTGCGGCCGTTTGTCTTGTTTTCTTCCTGTGTAGAAGCAGGAGTTCAGACTCACACAACCCCCCTCTGCTGTCCCCTGGCTGCCTGACCACCACCCCCCGGGTTCCGCGTACGTAAAATTCTTTTCTGAGGTCGTTCACGAAACCGAAGAAAAAAGGAATTGTTCGCCATTCTAGAGAGCAAGTTCCTTAGTCGTTTTCTTGTCGCGAACCGTCTTCTGTCTTTGCGCTCGGCCACCCACAGTCTCCCATATCTCCCTCCCGCCTTCTTCCCGTCTCTCCTCTCCTCATCGAACACGTCTACTGCAGGCACACTCACCTGTTGCCCCTTTCCCCTCTTTTCTTCAAGGCCTTTTTTTTCTCCGGTCCAAAATTCAATTTTCGACGTCTTCAAGGTCACCAAAAAACGGAATCGACCGCTTTCTTCTTCCCTCAAACTCTGCACTCCGCTCCTCGTCTGACTACGCATGAGGTCAACGAGATGAACTGCGAGCCCTCCACGCGGTTCCTCTAGGGGCCTCTCTGGCAGAATTTGTTCAGCGTTGTGCGGCCGTACCGACCTCCAAATCCTTTGCTGAGTGACTCACTTCACGGAGACTTTACCGCGTCTGCCTCGTCTCTGCTTCTCTCCGTCTTTTCGTGTATCACAAGGTCCAGTATCCCGCCCTCCGTGTACGTGCGGCTCTGTCGTCAGCAGTTCCCCCGTTCCAACTATTGACTGCTGTTCGTTTCGGCTCGTAGGTTCTTAGAAACCGACGGCCAACTCTCCAGGAGAAAGTGCTTCTCTTTTCAGAGAGAAGTCGTCAGACGTGCGCCGTCTTCCGCATCGTGCCGCGCGCGAGCTCGGGTGCGTGGTTCCTGCCGTCATCTAGGTTCCCATTGAACGCCGAAATCGCCGCTCCCGGGGGGTTTTTCGTTTCTTCAAAGACACTCTGTTTACGGATTCCCCGTTTGCTAGGCTCTGCACTCCCGCTTCTAGAGTTCTTCCTTTCCTTCATATTGCCCAACTCGGTTTTCTTCCGGGATTCTTCATCTCGGCCACGGCCTCAGGAGGGGTGCTGTCCTCTAAGTCACTTGTAGGTCGAAGGCTCCAGAACGGAGGAACCGAAGGAGAGCGAAAACGAAGCTCCTCTGTCTCTCAAATCGCATAGCGCATTTGCCCGCCTCCCGAACTGGCTTCGTCCCTGCCGCTCAAGTTTGAGGGAGGGACCGCAGAGCCTCTCGGGGCCCCAGAGGCGAGCAGGGATTGGACAAGAGGCTGCACTGGGCTGACTTGCAGGCGAAGAGCCAGATACGCCTTTGTGCGGCCGTGCAGCCCACTGTTGCGTTCTCCCGGTTTTGCCGAGATTCTTTGAAACGAATGAAGACCTCGTCGGTGCGCGGGCCTTGCGCGAGGAGGCGGTAGAGACCGTTTTCCTGCGCGGGTTGCGGCCGCGCGCGTTTTCGGGGGCGATGCAGGTTCCCCGTGCGAATTCGGTGTACGTACACCCGAATAGACCTGGCCCGCGACGTTCGGGCGCTGACCTGTCGTCGCCACGGGGCGCAACCAATTTCTAGCCGCTCTTCTCTCGTTTTCCTCTGGGTTGCTCACCATGAAACGCAGCACGAGCGGGGATGACCCGCTTGCCTTTTTGGCGGGGCGGAAAAAACGAAATCAGAGCCAGTCCTCCTCTTCCCTCTTTTTTCAGAACAGCCGCCGCGGGAGCGTAGCCTCGCAGCGACACACAGGCGGTGCATCCCAGCCGACCCCCCGAAGCGCAGATCGCGGCTTCTCTCACGCGGGAGCGCGAAGCGATGCTTCTCGCCCCTCGTCCTCTCAGCCAGTTTCTTCCCAGTCTTCTCACTCCCAGTCCAGTCATCGACGCGACAGTGTCAGCCGGTCGACTGCCGCGCGCAACCCCACCAGCGCGTCTTTTGGGCTCCAGCGCCGGCGCCGGCGCCCCAGCGAGGACGGAGACAGCGCGGGCAGCGCTAGTCAACAGAGTTACACCAACGGAAGTGCATCTTCTCACTTGCCATCGTCCCTCTCGGGGCCTGGATTATCTTCGCTCTCTCAGTCTTCTGCGGGCGTGCACTCGGGCGCCGCCACCCCTCAAAGGGGCGGCGAGGAAACAGACCGGAGTCGGGCGCGCGCCCGGCCAGAGCCTGGAGCCTTCGGGAGTACAGGGAATGTCAGAGGAGAATCAAGTGTCTCCGATTCCCACGACAGAAACAGAGCTGGTCGCCGAGAGACCGCGACCGCAGCTTCGGTGGACGTCGCTCTCGAAGAGGCGCGGGCCCCCGAACGGTCTATGGAGGAGTGCTTTCCTGTGCTCGTCGAACTGCCTGCGGTAAGAAGGCACGGTGGAACGCACATTCGGGAAAAGCGAGACGGGGCGCAGCGCCTTAACGGCTTTCTTCTTTTTAGGGGCGTTAATGACGCGGGAACGATGAGCGCGAGAAAGGGAGAAAAACGTGCGCAGAACAAACTGGAGAACCCCCCGGGGCGAAACGCCGGGCAAATGCCAGTGGGGGCCCATACACGGACGGTGTACATCCACCCCTGGATTCGTGAACAGAACACGTGAAGACGAATGTGTCCAGCGAAGGAAGGACGTTTGAAAAGTAGCCTAGACACGTGGGTTCAACTGTTTAGAGAAACACCGTATGAACAAGCGCGTTCGGGCATGTGGGGGACAACACAGGGGGAAGAATGCGCTGCGCGACTTCCCTCGGTCTCGAGGCGAAATGCCTTCTTCCTACACTGACGACAAACGTGGCTTTTCACGCCAAGGATGCATGCAACTCGAATTTTGCTGGCTCGGATCCTGTGTACTCGACAGAGAGGAGCAGCGCACCTCTGCAATCTCGGCTTCCATCTGCTCGCCGATGACCAGCTCCAGCGGCACCTCGATTCAGTCTTGGAGGTAGGGGACTGAATTTTCTATTCCTGCGCGTTCCTGGTTGCCTCGCGCCTGCGTCGATCTTCGCGCAGTCGTCGCTTCTGGCCTGCCGCCCCGACTTCCGCTTCCCGTCCTCTTCCTTCTACGTGTCCGTGTACCTCCACAAATACTTTGCGAGATGATCTATGGCGCCTCCCGCATGGGCCTCTGTCTCCCTGGTTCACGCTCCACGTCTTTCGACGGGTCTGTGTGTGAGGTGGCGTGTACGCCTCGATGCCGTCTCCATGCGTACACCTCTGTGCGCATGCATTTACCGCCCTCCTGGCGCCTCTACGGCTCACCAAGTTCCGCTGAGGTGTGGGCGCCAGCATGAAGCCTTCCTTCTGGACTCTCTCAAAGGCTCATCTGACAACCCCGTGCCGTCCTCGAGTGCTTCTCTCGGTCAATCTGAAGGCTCACTTTCACCTCGATTCTCACTGCAGCTGCACGCCACCGAACATGCATCGAATAGTCCAGGCCCTCTCGAGAGAAACCGGCACGTGCAGAAATCGACTCGTGACGCCCTGTGCGCGCGGTTCGGTTCTTTTCACGGCTCTTCGCGGAAATGAGACGCCTGCCACTCTTTCTCTCCACTCACCGCGAATTCCGTCGTGCGTTTTCCCAGGCGTGCGCCGGATCCTGGAGAAAAGATCTTGCCGTCTGGGGCGTGTCTGTTGTGTGTGTGTGTGTGCAGTGGGAGTTGGAGCAGTCGCAGCGAGTGCCGACAGGAGTCACGAACGGCATCCACCAGGCCTCCTTCGATCGCCTCCGAGGCGTGCTGCGTCTCCTCTGCGCCTACGAAGGTAGCTCGTACATGTCTCTTCTCCCACACGTGGAGAAAGACGGCAGAGAGAACAGCGAAGGCTGCGGCTTCCTCGTGCTCCCGCGAAACAACGGAGGCGAACGGGCGTCGATCTTCGTGGGCCACCAGGAGCTGCGCGGAGCCACCCTCGTTCGCAAGGAAACAGCCACAGGCCTCATCGAAAAGATCCTCCAAGGTGGAGTCTTCGGCGATCGACGGTCACAGGCAGCTGCCCTCGACCTCGAAGTTTGGCCCCTAAGGAGGTTAGCAATACACACATACCCATATATATATATATATATATAAATGCGGACATGCATCCAGATGTAAACAGGTGTAAGGACTGACGTAGAGCAGCCCAGCTGTGTGGCCGCCAACGCAACAGCAAAGGAAAAACAAGCGCACACAGATACGTTCCTTGCCGTCCATAACGTATATATATATATATATTCATGTGTGGAGTACACTCCTGTGGGTAGTGTGGTACAGTCTAGAGAGGCTGTCTTCGGTATACCCGGCAGCCTTTCTTTGGTTTCCAGCGTGGTTCCCTGTCGGCGAGCTATGCTGTGTATTTGTCATGCGATCACGCCGGAATGCTCTCCAATCTCGGTTTCGATGGCAGATGCATGCACGGACACGGTGGCGTGGCAGGAGGGTCTGCGTCTCTGTGGAAAGAACTGCGCACGTCGCTCACTTCTGACGGCTCTCCACTTCGCTTTGTTTCTTTTATACAGGTCGACGGAGTTCTTGGCGAGGAGCCGGAGTGCTTTTGGAAGTGCACTGGATTCTCTGCTCATGTTCCGCGCCTCTTCCCTCTGCGTCGTTCCTTGCCAGCTGATCATGCCGCTGCCTTCGCTGGACTTGCATGCAGTCGAGGGCTTCGAGTTGGAGGAAATTCCTCCCGGCCAACTTCTCCTCCTCCCCGCGTGGTGCGCCCAAGTGCTGTACCGGCGGCGGCTCGCCGATGTTTACCTCCCAAAGTTCTTGACTGCTGGTGAGACACCGCAATTTGCAGGCGCGAAAAGGGACGAAAAAACGGCAAACAGACGACAGGAAGAAGGACGAAGCGAAAAGCAAGAACGCGGCCGAAGGGAAAAGAGAGACGGGCCAGAAGCGCGAGGACGAACGATGAACGAAAGGAGAAACCGGGGCTGGGAAGCAAGAGGGAGACAGCGCAAGAAGACGAGGGGAACCGAAAATCCGAGAAGAGACAAGGCCTTTCTGCTTGGTCTTCCGTAAGAACATGAAGTGCCTACACATCTCTCTGTGTTAATAGGTCTGTACGCAGCGGTGGAGGCGTGGGGATGCACGGCGATAGGTGCGTGTGCTTTCGTGTTTGTTTCCAGAACAACTGAAACAAACTCTTTCTCGGGAGGAGAAGATGAAGGAGGAGCTGTCCGACCTGCCAGAGTGTTTCTTCGACATCGCCAACTTGATTCTTTTCAACCCTCTGTCCGTCTTGAGAAATGCACACCTACGGAGCGAGAAAGAAAACAGAGCATCCGCCGACATGCACACACACACACACACACACATGCATCTGTGTATTTGTGTGTAGGCGTCACCATGTGAAGGGACGGGGAGCAGCCCGCAAGACGAGTGGGGGCTGTCTCTTATCCGCCGGCGAGGGGACGAGAGACCTAAGAGAAGTGCGCTCTCGGCGACAGCAGTGAACATTTTGTTTCATCGAACTGCGTGCGGTCTTGTGACGTTTGTTCTTTCAGGCTTCAACCGCGGGGCGCCGAGTTCGATGGAGAAAAGGAGAGAGGTACGGGGAAGAAAGTAGAGGACAAGAATAATGACGTGGAATGCTGCTCTTTGTTTTCTTTCTGCTCCAGAGCACCGCCGATGAGTAGCGCGCTTGTGACTGTGTCCTTCCCAAAAGAACTCGAAAGGGCGGCTCGTTTCTTTTACCGTCGACGGACTGTCGCGAAAATGTGTACAGGACATTCCCGTGTCTGTGTTTTCATCTTTGTCGTGCGTGTGGAGGAAGCATGTCTATGAGGCAGTCGAGGCGAGGAAGTGGATATCAGCGCACCGCAGCGGGTCGACATCGTTGGCTTCTAAAAGGAGCAACGGCGTGCGTGTGTTTCGTATTTGAAACGGGCGGCCGTCGTTTCAGTTCGTGCTCATCCGTCCCTCGTTTCCCCTCACGAATTCTCTTGTTCTGTCGGTCTCTCTTTCTCGCGCTGCCGGCTTCAGGCCTGGTGCTGCAAATCTGGGATCGCCGTCAAACGAAAATTTCGCGGAGTAAGAGGGAGATCAGTGCAGAACAGTTCTTTTCCCTTACCCACAAATCTGAAGACGTGTCTCCAGAACCCACTTTCCAAGGCGAAAACACTCCCACGTTCTTCCAGAAAAAACGTCGGTTCTATGGGCACGTTCGCCAACATGACACTAGATGGATATCTATCCGTATTAATCTGTGTATCTGGCCGGTGGAGGCATTTCATTGTCTACATCTGCTAAGCAACCTGCAAATGCACAGACCTGTCCATATATATATATATATATATATATATATATATATATATATGTGGGTATAGCTTCGAGTTCTGCAGTGGTTGTCTTGCTGTGTGGCTCGCCTGTGCGCTGTACCGACAGTCATCTCTCGACACCGAGCGAGCGACGACAGAATAGCGGTCACCAACATCCAGCCCTCGGAAACGTTCCTTCTGTAAGGAAAAGCACTGCAACATTTGTTTCTTGTGTCGAGGCGGGGTGCGCGTGAGAATCTAAAGAGCCAGAGGGAGACAAATGCGGAGTGCGGCTTTGCAGAGCCTCGAACGGTGTGCGGGACGGGCAACGACACACTGTAGAGCTGCACTGGGAATATCTCGAACGAACGAAATGCGCATAGGAGCAACAGGGGTGAAGAAAATGATGTAGGACTGGTCTCGTCCTGTGCAAAGCATTGCAGTTTTAGTTGGCGATCAACTCGCTTTGAACCTCAGGCAGCGTAGACCGAGTAACGACGGGAAAACGGCCCACCGGTGTTCACGCTGAGCAATCGAAACAGGCAGAGAGTCGTTTGTTCTGCGACGGAGGGTCTCATTTCGATTGCCTTCGCGTGCATTTTTCTGTCTCGCGCAGATCCCACGTCCGATTCGAGACCGACGGTGAAATCCTAGGTGCCTGAGAAGCCATGCAGTTTTCCACGGGTGTTCCGACACTACCAAGATGCAGCACGCGCCTGCAGTCGCTTTTCGATGTTTGGCCGGTTCCCTGGCTATGAACACCAAATTCTTTGCGCTTGCGACCTTTCGTGAAAACCAGTGCTACAGCTCTTTTGGTGCTCTGCGGATCCACGTACTGTCACAGCTGGTTTTTCAGTTTGATAGGATTTGAAGCAGGATCAGACTGCTATGACATTTGAGGAGAAAACAATTCTCTCTGAGCACCTCTGTTTCCCCTGTCTCCTCGCTCGCGAGGACGTCTCTGCGGTTTTGGGCTGCCGCCACAACACAAGCTCTAAGCAGAAACGAAGTTCGTATGTAAAAGTGGGAAAAAAAGTCCTGCACATGCCTGCAGTCATGGCAGTTGCTCCGACGGCAGGTGAAAATGTTTCTCCAGAGAGGGAAAACCGGGACACAGGTGGATCTGTAGCTCTATACTTTTCCGCACATGAACGCGGTGAATCAGAGACACTTTCCGTCGCTTACTAGATCTGCTCAATCCCTCCTCTGGGGTTCCCCTTGTACTGATGCGTGCCAAGGATCACCTGGCTATTGGCAGAGCCTGGTTTTAAAGCCTTGGGATAATCCTGGATTCACTTTCTTTGTAGCATGTATAGCATGGAGCCCAGCGTCAGTCGTTTTGTGACTGATTTATCGTGTTACGAAACAGTTATTCTCGAGTAAAGTGGGACTTACTGGTATCAGTCGTATTGGCAACCAGGTAAGTTTACTCCGATGCTAGTATAATTCCGCGAGGGACGCGCGGTAGGAATAATTCTGAGAGCGTTATCGTACAGTCCATACGCAGTGGAGAACAGGAAAGTCAAAGAAAAGCAATCTTTCGTGTCTCATCCCCGGCGCGGAGATCTTGTCCGTCAGCAGCCAGTGAGACCGAGGCGACTCTAAAAGCGAAAAACCTGTTTGATGCCTCTGTGTCGGAGGCCTTCTTCACGAATTTCGTGTTGGAGTGGGGAAGCCTATCCCGTTAATACCACCCGCCACAACTCCAGTCACTTCAGGAGAGCGGCCAGAGCAAGTGCAGCGATTCAGTCTTTTTCTCGACATATCTTCGCAGACTGCTACTGCGCTGTCGGCACATGTACAGAAGCGCTCCAGCGTTCTTGTGGACAGTGTCTTTGCAACTCTTCCGGATTGCAGAACTCCACACATCTATTTCACGGGACACTCTGACATCCGAGCCACAAGAAATCGAGAAGCGACGCGCCGCAACCTCTTCACACAGGCCAAGCAGACAGCACGGCAAAGATCCGCGGAGCGCCGCCTCTTCCTGTGATGCCCGCCTCTGCGTGTGGATTTGTCGGTTAACGGTGGTTACGACGTTCTCCCTGGCAATGTGTCTGCATGCCCCGGCAGTGTGTGTCACCCCCAAATCTCCGGAAACACGCGTCCAGAACAACCGAGCTTTCTGCTCGCCCAAACTTCAGAGAGGCATGATCCCGGCGAAAAGCCGGCTTCACTGCCAGGGTTCAGGCACGGACATCCCTGGCGAAAACCAATATCCTTTAAGGGTCGCCTGCGCAAGCCGCCACGAAAGCTTGGTGCTACAGGATGGTCGCCACTTTTATGAAGCTTCGTCCCGTGGGTGTGCGTGATCTGAAGCAGCAAACAGTAAACCGGGCATCGGATGCATCGTCTCCTGTTCGGATTCCTAGAGACGACACGACAGCCACGAAGCACAACTCGAGCACCTTGGCATGTGCAAATGTGCGTCGCAGCCTCGACGGCTCCTCGAAAGCGGCACACAACAACGGTCCGGATTTCCCCCCTCTGGGGTACGGTGTATCGCGTTTCGCACATACCTGCAAGGCCTTTGCAACGCATGTCGCAGCACACAGTCCTTTTCAACTCGTCTCTTGTCGCTGGACGGGCATCCTAACTGCCTGGCAGGACGAGGCGGCCTCTCAAGCCGTGGAAAAAACGGTGTGGAAGCGCTTGACATCCAGCAAACCTTTAGTGGAGACGAAGAGAAGATCTTCGTCAGTTCCTGTCCAAGCGGAGACGCACTACGGCCAACCCGGCATGCACGGACATTTTCAACCAGTTCAGCTTCTTCAGAGCAGCGACACAGACGCAATCTACGCAACGCGCAACTGTGTTCTGTTCGCAGGAATGTCCACTCTGTGACGACACTCACCCAGTGGTCAGCTGCTTTCTCAGCGGCTAAGGAACTGCGTTTGTCGCCAGAGAATTGCGATTCCATTACATGGAAAAACAAGCCTCCGCACTCCTGCCGCGCAGTCTTGGAAGATCGGCGTCACGTGTCTCCAGCCAGTCGCTACAGGCTTCGGGCCCCACCCAAGCTACTGGCGTCAGGTCTACGCAAGAAGGTAGATTACGAATTCAACTCCTCGTTGTTGGCCTATTCTAAGCGACTACTACCTCAGAGAGCCGGAACTGCCGCGAACCATGTGGTCCAGATATTTCCTGACATTGCGGCAGGTAAGCCGTAAGACTACCTGGTAACTGTCTCACGATCATCGTGGGGGCCGTCCAGAGCCTGGCGCTGTCCTCACCTGGTGCTTTTCTGCTCAGAGTCAGGACTTCCTCGTCGACAATTTGCGTGCCTGGCTCTGCAGGATCGAGGAGAAAATAGTCCCACTCCTCCGCATCGATGTCCTCGCCGTCTTCTCCTTGAATCGCCTCCGTGGTGAGTTCCCTGTCTCCTGCCTCCCGGTGTCTGTGGCGCAGCTGGTACCGCTGGGCTGTTTGTATCCCCTGCGAACGGCAGGCTGCTCGAGTTTCGCTCACGTCGGGGTTCCGAGCGCCTGCCGCTACACACCCTTCCCCCCCGGAGGGGTGCGCGTTTGGGGCAGCTGCGGATCTCCTCGTGGAGGATCCCCGCGTAGCACGGTGAATCGGCGAAAGAGTCCGAGAGCTAAGTAACTCACTGGAAGAGGTGGAGCAGGGTTCCGCCGCCTTCCTGAAACCGACCAGGACGACGAAGTGTCCTGCAGAGATAATGTCGCAGGATGCCTGACGCGGCCGCGTCTTTCTAACGCACTAAGGATTTACTATCAAGATCTTCTCGCTGGACGTCCGCACAGACTCCAGCGTTTTCTGTTTGGACCGCCACGGGCATTCCCAGCAGAATTTTCTCAGACGCAGGACAAGCCCCCGCCGGGACACTACCAGGCAACGCGCCGGGAACTGGTGGAAACCCGCAGACTGAAAAACTGACCGCGTGGCCGAAACACATACTTTTTCGGGTGTCCTCTGAGCTGGACCGGCGCGCGCATCAGCGCTGGCGAAGCCACGCAGCCGCTCAAGGAAAAACACAGACAAGACTCCGCCCACGGGGAATCCCTCCGGAAGGCCTAAACCGCTGGAGCATCTCAGCACAGTTATACCGGGTAGTCGGCTCGCCGAAACCTTCAAATCTTTCACGGCCGACGGTCACGTTGTGCGTGTCCCCTACGCACAAGCTGGTCGGCTCTCAGGCTCCAAGTCTTGACGAGGAAGAGCACGCGAGAGACTCCGGCGTCTCGAGCACATCCGAGTGGTGACGCAACGCCCAAATCGCGCAAGACGCCCTACCTTCGTACTCCAGTCTGCCTGCCGCCGCTGCGGCTCGCCGCGCGTGCGCACGCAGCGCGCGCGCTTCCTGCTTCGACCTGACTTGCCGAGACTTCATCACGGACACATACGCGTCCAAAATCCCTCTGTGCACCAGGCAGATGATCACTCCATCTGCACTGAGAAACTCGCGCAGCTCCACGGCCGAAAAACTCCTGCAAAGCACACGCAGCGAGCACGCGCGCGCCAGTGGGATGTGCAGGTGCCCAGCCGCTCGGAAACCCCGCGCGCGATGAAGCCGCCTCTTTCCCTGACGTAGACCGGGCGACCGAGCGCCGACAGCCCTGCAGTCAAAAACAGCTCTCGCAGGGGGCGGGTGGGTTCCCACTTTTCTCGGTGCACGTGGTCTCAAGAGGCCGTCCTGCGCAGCGACGGTCTGCAACTCGCGACACCAACAGGATGGCATGAGCCCCCAGGCGCGCCGTGTCTTAGACGGCTCTGCTCACTTTCTGCGCCTCGCCAGGGAAACGGCTTTTTGGCGCCCTGAGTTCCGCCTCCTTCCATCCCCACCCTTCCCTTGAAAATATGTAAGTCTCTGCGTTTGGCGACGGACTCGAGAGCCCAAAGCCTCACCTGTTCAAGACTGCGCCGCCCGCTTGCCGGACGAGGCTGAACTGCCGCTCGACGCGCCGCTGCTCTTCAGGCTCTGCCTCTGCGTAGAACGGCTGGACACACAGAGCGAACCTGGTTCGTGACTGTCTCGATCCCCGCGAGGCCGTCAGCCTGCGACAGTCTGCGTCGCGCGGCGCTGAGCCGAGAGAGTCGCAGACGCGGCCCCGGGTACCCCTGAATCGGCGGAAAAAAACAGCATGGCCAACTGGTTCCCTTGCTGCCTGTCTGGACCGTCAGCAACTCTCCAGCGCGAGGCACTCTGCAGACTCTGCACGCCTGTTCACCTTGCGCGAATCCGAGTCGCCCACGCCTACCCGATGAGCGTGTGTGGCATTGAAGCCTTCGCACACAGTCGCAAAGAGGCAAGCGGCGCCGAGGCCCATGTGCAGAAAGAGCACGAAAAGGTCGACGGTCCAGGCACCGTCGTTGAGTCTCTGCCACAGGCGACACATCTCTTCTCGTCGCTGTGCGAGAGTCGCGTCCGAAGGGAGACCAGCGAACTCCGCGGGGATGTCTTCGTGCGCGGGGTCGCTCAGATCCTGCGTCAGTCGACGAACCTGCCGTTGGGCGGGCAGGTGAGTCCTTTGGCGGGGAACAGGCCGAACTTGCTGCGTCGATAGGCGCAACGCAGACGGCCTGTGCGCAGGCTTCTGCGCTGAAGACTCGTGGAAACTGCCCACTTCCTCTGTTTCTGAGAGAGAGTCTGCGCCAGCCCCGGCACACACGCCCTGGCCTTTCAAGACACCGGCTTTTTCATGGGCGCCAACGGAAGTGCGCTCGGCGTGGAGGACGTTCTTCGGCGTCTCCAGAGACGCGCTGCATTCCCGGGCTCCAGAGACCCACCCACCCGTCGCCGCAGGCAGCTCGGCTCGTCGAAGGATTCTGATCGCGGAACACACGAGCGGACGCGAAACGGCACGGAGGGGCCCAGTGAGCGAGGGGGGTGCCGCCAAGGCCGCTGATGCGCAGGCGAAAAAGAAGCGCTTGCAACAAGCGTCAAAACCTAATCTGGACACGCCTTTAAAAAGATCGACGTCTGCCTTGGTTGCAAGGGAGTTGAAGAAGCAAACAGCGGATTAAAAGTAAGCCGCGCGCAAGAGTGGTTTGGCAGTCACCGCCCTTCTCTTTTTCGGGAACCGAGAACAACGCTGAGGGCTTCGTTTTTGCATGCCCCCCTGACAACGTGGCAATCCAAAGCTTACCGCAGAACCATCCTGACGCATGCCAATCCGCAGTCGTTGTCATTTTGTTGCCCGATCCACTCGATCTCCAGGCACTTGCCGTCGCGCGGCGCCATTCTTCAGGAGGGAGAGAGCACGGCCTGGAGTCCTCACCTCGTCAAATCTTCCGTCCCCGCCAGCCGGCCGTGTTCCTTGCGGGTGGAGCACAGCGACACACAGTACGACCTTTGCCTCGCTCGGCCGCGGGGATCTCGAACCGGGCTGTTTTATCGACTACGTGGGGGGAGAGTGCTGCTGCTGCTGGAACCAGTGTCCCGTTTGTTTTTGGCTGGCAACACTCGTCCGCGACGCGTTCGGCGACTCTTGATGGCGTTGGGCGCAGCAACCGCACTGGGGAGGATTGTTCCTTCTTCGATTTTCCCGATGGGGCGCTGCGGGTCTCTCTCGGGCACGCCTCGCACTCACTGGCTCCCGTAGGCAGATGTCCCGATCAGGGAGAGCGTGGAGACGCGCGGTGGTGTCAACATGTCAAGAAGTTGACGCAGTTTTCGCACGGCTCTCCGGTAAAGATCCCCCCTTTCTGTCTCGCCAGCTCGGTTCTAGGTGGAGGGGAAACGACGGAGAAAAAAAGTAAGACGAGAAAGATGTACGCGAACTGAGACCCGTCATTAGCTGTTGGGACAGAGCGCCGGCTTCGCAAGAGATCGAACCCCCCGACATAGATCGCCTTTCCGGAGGAAGTGAAGACACGCGGAGGCCCGCGGATACATCATTTTGCCGCCATGGCTGCAGCTAGCCGTCTCGAGACCAGCAGATAACCCTTTTAGACGTTCGATGTCCTTTTTTCTCGACGAAAAAGACCGTCCCGTTTTTTCGTCTTGGGTTTCAGATCTTGAAGTTTCTTGTGCCTCCTGTTTAGCGGGGCCGTCCACCCTCAAAATGGACGAAGGGAAGGAGGTTTTGCCCGATGTTTGTGCTGCGCACATGCAGAGTTGGCTGTGACCGTTCACATGCAGCTGGTGATCTACGGTCACACTTGATTGCTAGACGCGAAGACGAAAATTACAACCTTGAAAAGAGCAACTCTTAGGCCTGCGGCTCCTCATCGCCAGTTTTCGGTCCCATATTGAGATGGAACGAAAAACACCGCGTCGCACACGTTTTCCCTCGGATGCTCTTCTCGAGTCGTTGCATCTCGACACTCATTTTACAGCCGGCTGTTCCCGAGTGGAACCTTGCAAACAGCGCGAAAACGCTCAAAGGTGGAATGCTTGGGCATCGCCAAAAGCCAAAGTGCAACTGTGGAACTCAACTCGGCGCACGTCCTCGCTCATGGGGGTGAGAGCAGAGATTCAAGATCCAAACTTGCACATCGAGGAATCCAACCGAAAAAAGAAGGGGTCCCAAATGCAGTCGTAGCATGCACCGCATCGGGGCAAACTTCCGTCCCGTCCACCTGTTTTGTAGCACGACGCAGAGAGCTGCTGTAGAAGGAACTGTCGCTGGCGGGCGGCACCTAGACGCCTGGAAATTCCACTCGGAAAATCTGTAGGAATCCCTTGCGCTGGAGCCTGCAGAGAGGCAACGGCGCCGGAGTTGAAACGGGTTCTGGAAAGTGCGCCGGACTCGACACAGCATCGCTGGAGCGAGGGACTTGGCGCGGAAGTCGCCAGGAAGCGACATCGAATTCCCCTCGAGCGCGCGCCAATAAAGGGCGCATACGTACACGTCGCTAAGAGTATACGGGACTGTGCACACTTTACAGGCTGCGCGAGAAGGCCCCGCGGCAGGGAATCTGTCGCGGTCTCAAAGAATCACCTCGGCTGGCTGGATCTCCACTCTCAGTCTTGGCGTGGCCCGATGAAACGCGTGCAGGACGAAAGCGAACAAGCGTTGCCATCATGCGCAAAGGTGTTTCATGAAGATCCTGGGGTCGGCGTTAGGTGAACGGGAAAAAGTGGAAAAAAAAGCGTTCCAGGAGAGAAACTGCGGGCTCAGTAGAGGAGATAAAATGTGCAGGCGCAATAGCATGGAACTAGTCGTTTCCCCCACTGGCCCTTGCGGTTTATCGGTTCCTTTTCCGATGGGGAGCAGCAGCTGCGTCGGTGTGAGCGGAAGCCGTGGCACACAGGAACTCAGCGCATCCCGACCAAAGAGAGGTTTTCTCTTGCTAGGTCTGTGAAAGATTATCTCTGGAATCTGTGGACTTTCAGACGCGTTGAGAGGTACGACGAAGCCGCGTAGCTGGTTGTCTGAAGCGAGGGCTGCTTCTGCGTCGCGCTGCACTCGCGCTTCGGAATCTGTGATGTGTAGCCTCGACAGTGGATCTAATGAAGCGATCGGCTGGGCACAGGTTTCCAGTACAGTGACGCCACTGCCGCCCTTGGACAGATGGTACTCTGTCCAGCGGCTCGCCTAGATCAGTTTCGGCATTTAAAGCGATTCCGTAGTCGCAGCAACACATTCTCAGGAAACGACGCCAGAGAGGATGAAAAGACAACAGAGCGAAGCCCGCCTACAGCAGAGCACAGCGCAGGCTTGGTGGATCAGCCAAATCACGACACCCCCGCCGTAAGCGTTTGCACGCTGAATCGGCGACACGATAGAATATCTCTACCAAACAACCTCACGCGGGAAATCTCTCCGAAGCCCAAGCGCAAAAACCAGTTTGTCGATCCTACAGTTTACTGCTCGTGCCATTGAATGCCCAAAACGTTCGCCAAAAAGCCGTACACATCTGCCGCTTCCTCGATTGACTGCACACACAACGCACCACAGCCGCAATTCGTGGCAACGGCTCTTGAAGCAAACGTCTTCCTGGCGTAACTGATTCCCTGTTCAGTTTCCGTTTTCTCCGCTGATCCTGCCGATTTGCTTGTCGCGACGGGCGGCTTGGAGCAGCCTCACCAGCTCGACGCCGCAACCGTCTGACCGGCCTCGCTCCCTCACCCCTTCCCGTTACAACCGACACACACACACACAGAGCCGTAGCCGCCAAACCCCGTGGCCACTGTACTGTTTGCATGCTCTGAGCAATTTCGAACGCAGAGATTCAACTCTCACGAGAAATCAGCGCTGCCCCTGGTAACCAGCCAACGCCTGCCGCACGTACGCTGGGAAAACAGCGAAATGGAAAGTTGGCGCAGACTCACCTTCTTCACCGGCTTCCCGGCTCCGTGGCCAGTGTTTGTGTCGACGCGGATCACCAACGGATTCGTTTGCTTCGAAGAGCTACCGACAGAGTGCTGCGCAAAAATAGGGCCAAGCAGAGCGTGAACATTCACATATATACATATACATATGCATATGTATATATATGTATATGTATATAAATATCTAACACAGATAAACACCGAAAGTCGTACGCGTCCGCCCCGACCTACCGCATTCTTTTCGCGCAAACGCCTGGCCCTCGCCCGCTGCCGGCAGTCACAGCCGTGTCGAGTTCTCTCGGCGCGGGTCCGAAAAACCAGAATAGATGCTGGTATAATACACTATCTCCCCAGTACCTAGAATCACAGAATTCTGTATTTACATGTAAATCTAATAGAATCACCGCCCGCAATATCCAGGAAAGACACCCAAGAGGCCTCTGAACCGAGCCGCGAGCCACCAACAGATGCCCCGGCCCAGATCATCCACGAAAAAACCACTGAATAACGCGGCAGCCGAAAACGACGGGACCAAGAGCATCTGAGCCGGCTGCCGCTTTCTATGCAGATCGACGTCTCTTTTTTGTACGCGGTTTCCCGCTCGCGCCCGACAGCTCGAACTTTCCCCGCGGCCGGATCGCAGTGTGTCGCCCGGTCGTGCAGCGCGGCGCTCGACTGCGGAGCCGGAGGACGCGCTGAGGTCCCAAGAGTTCTCACCTGGAGCTCGGCGATAAACTTGAGCGAGTGAAAGGGGGAAACGCGGTCGTCGTGGTCTCCTGTCAGGAGAAACACTGCCGGATATTGGTGGCCTTGTCCCTTGCCACGAGCCTTGCCGATGTTGTGGAGAGGCGAAATTCTTGGCGCCGCATCACACAAGAACCGCATGCAAAAAATGTGAGGGGACGCAAAGAGAGGGGAACCCTGGCGGATAAGAACCCTCTATCTGCTTCCTTCACAACTCTTACCAGGACCATCGAGTTGTGTACTTGCTGAGCTAATGAAGCCGTGTCAACGGAGAGGGGGGAGGGGGTTAAGCAGCGAGGAGTCCCTGGAACCCAACGTCCAGGGAAGACGCCCAAAATGCGCATGGACATGGACCGTCATCCCCAGAAACTCCGAACCTCTCTTGCTGACGCAACTGTGGCAAGTGCAAAAAAGCTGATTCGAAGGAAAATGGTGTCTGTGCGTCTCTCAGTCTTTCCACATGACGTACTGGAAAATAGAGCGGAACTCCTCTTCGTTTTCGGGGCTACCGTAGTCACTTGTCCTGAGAACAACGCACCGATGTCCAACGGGCGCTTCTGGACGTGACACATCACAGCATCGCCGGCAAGCAGAAACGAAGGGAACCCGCAGCAGCCGCTAGGGACAATCCTGCCCCGCTCTGAATCGTCTCTGCTCCAATCGACTGCGGAGTACGAAAGTGTGGAGCGTGACAGGAAAACTGGGGATCGACCTGCGAGACAACCAGTGCAAGAAGACGACGGCGGCTGGCAGCTGAACAAAACGTACCAGGCATGGCCGATGGTGAATTTGTGAAAGCGTAGAAGATCGAGGACACCAACATGGAGAACCGCGGCTCCGTAGAGATCCGGTCGTTGATTGATGCATGCGCCCACCAAGAGACCGCCATTGGAACCGCCATGAATGGCCAGCCTAAAAGAACAGTCGTCGAACCCGGCAGCCGAAGGCGAAACGCTTTACATTCCGAGCTTTACTAAAGCAGAGAGTCAAGTGTGACGCCAGGCGCAGCAGGAACAGCGGCCGTACACGCCTAGCTGCGCTCGCTCACGACCTCCTGGCGACACGCTGCCCCGCCCAAGCCGACCGAGGCCGTTAACCCCTCCCTCGACTCCGGAGGTTCCACGGTTCCACGCAGGAGCCGGCGAGGAAAAACTCTCCGCTCGCCATGTGCGCCTGTCCCCGTCTTCTCTGCTCACCGTCGGGGCGAAGTGTACTGCTGGCTAATCAGATATTCTGCGGCCTGTTGGAAGTCGTCGTAGCTGACCTGAACATCCAGACAAGAGTGCCGCCTTCGGGCAATGACGCGTCTCCGGTCGCGCTAGGCCCACGCACCTTGTGTCGCTCCCCTCTCCTCACCGGCTGACCCGCCGCTGCTCGTTTCGTCATGTCGGCTTCCAGGGTCAGCACATTCCGTCAGTTGGCGCCAAGGGAGTGACACCCTGGCCAAGGTGAAGGCAAAGTTCAGACCACGGGACGGGACCCGTTGCGACCTAACCGCATGCCGGCAGTCGCGAGTCGGGCAAAATCCTCACCTGCTTCTTCGTTTTGATTGCGGCCTCGTACCACGCCTTTCCGTATTCCCCGCCGCCGCGGATATTCGCGACTGCCATGACCATTCCCAGGTTGAGCATTGCAACGACCCAAGACGGGGTGAAGGAAGGCGTTATCGAGATGTTGAAGCTGCAAAGGTGTATGGGGACCCAGCAAGGAACATCGCCGTAGAGTTGAAGGGCGTGGTAACTCGTTAAGTCGGCCAAAGCCAAGTGTGGCGCGAGTCTCTCCGTGCTGGTCCCCAAAAAGAAGCTGCAAATGCACGGCAGTTTTTTCGGGCCTCCTCCACTTTTTCGCGTCGCTTCGTTTTCACGCACAAGACCAGGCACCATCCAGGGTGAAGGTCACTGTCCAGAGGAGTGTCCTGCGTCGTGAACGAGAAAAGTCCCCACTGGAAAAAAGTTGGCCAAACCTCTCGGGGTCTCACCCGCCGTAGCCGTAGAGAGCAGTGGGGTTGTTGCCGTCGCGCTTGAGGCCTTTCTTGTGCATGATGAACATGGGAATCTTGGTGTCGTCCTTGCTGTCGAAAAACGCCTGGCTGACTTCCAACTGGCTCAGGTCGGCGCCCTCCACCTGCGGAGACAGCCGCCACACACGCGAAGAAAGCTACAGATCAGCCCGTCGCCTTTTTGCCGCTTTCGCGCCGTCAATTCTCCCCACTGGGCCCCCGTCTTTTTCCCGCCCTCAACGAGAATGTGGAGCCTTTTTGCCGCTCAGGAACGGGCTGCTGCCCGAGAGTTGACGCCTCACCCTGGGGCAAGTCGCACCCCGAGAGAAGCTGGGTCCGAAAGAGCGGGGGGACGCTGACCTTTTCGGAGTTCCCACCGTTCACCGTTCTAGCTAGAAAGCGCAGATTTTGGCAGTCTACACTAACAACACCACACAGCACGCGCTTGCACGGGACCCAAGGAATCCGTGTGAGGTCTCATATACTCTGTACAGTCAACGTGAATCGGTCCTGCGCGAGGACTGAAGTCTGTGGACGGCGCCCCCACTGGAGATCGCGCGGCAAAGCTTCCGACTCCTCGCAGGCCGGCCCTCCCCCCCCAACCGTCCGCCCTCCAGCTGCCTGCTTTCTTGTGTCGTTAGCGGATGTCTCCACCTTCACAACGTCGCGGCGGCTGCTTCCCGCACCTTGGTCTGTCGATACAGCGTGGGCGTCCAGTCCCCGCTCTTGACAGCGGCGGCGAAGTCCATCTGGTAGATGTCAGACGGCGTAGTGAAGGACGTGAACGAGAAGAGCATGTGAGGGAACCTGCGTTCACCCGAGATTTGCTTGACGCTTCCGAGCGGAAGAGGGATCGCACCCAACAGCTGTCCTGTGTGGAGATCGCGGACTTCCAGCTGTGATGTGACGTCCCGAAAGTAGTGCAGGATCAACTTGTTGCCGTCCACCACGTCGGCGGAGCTCAGCAGGTCGGACGTCTCGTGAACCAGCGTTTTCCAGAAAGTTTCTTCTGCAGAAACAGCGCGCGAACGGCTCGCCGGTCAGAAACTCGAAGCTATACCAGAGAACTCGCTTTCGCTCAGAGACCGGTGAACAAAGAGAAACAGAACCCCCCCCCCCCCAACCCCGCCCCGCCACGAGACCCGGCGCTGCGGGACACACGACGGAATCAAGCGGGATCCAACCACGCCACCAATCTCCCACAGAAGACTTCCTCTCGCCTAAGCAGTATCCGTCTCTTCCCGCGAAAGAAGCGAAGCATCCAAAGGGGCGACGCACGGGCAAAATCGACGGGGCAACTCACCTGGATGCAAAATATCGAGTTTGACGAGTTTGTACCGCGGTGCGTCCTTGTTCGTGAGGAACACGAACTCGGTTCCGTCGTTTGTCAGGTATTCGTACCCAGCGTCGAAGTTGGTCACAATTTTCTTCCACTCCAGCTTGGAAAAGTCGTACGCGTCCCGTGCATTGGGGGTGCGGATCGAGTCCAAGTCGGCAATCCACACTTGGTTTTTCTGCACAGCGCAAGTAACATCCTCAGTTCCGTCTTCCATCTCGTTTCCTTCCGCATCCTCCGAAACGGGTTCGGCACTTTGCAATCTCCTCCCCTAATCTGCGGTGCGCGCCTCCGAACACGGCGCCGCCAGCACGTCGAGCCTGCTCGACAGAGTCGTTACGTGTGCGCGTGCCCGGGTCCCCCCAGAAGCGCTTCACGAGAGGGTGCCCGAAACGAGGTTCAGCTTGGGCTGCGAGGCGACTCGCGGGTGAACTATGAACACCTGACGTGGGCAACAGCTTACGGGGCTGCAACTCTCGGAAATCTCCACGATCAGAAATCGACGGTCCCACGAGAGTGTAACGTCGGTGAGCCACTTGGGGTGCTCGGGGTGCGAGAGAATCAGAATGTCCTCTTGTTGATCCGTGCCCAGCTTGTGATAGAACACCTGCCGAACGGACAGCGACAGGCAAACAGTGTGTCGGGCCTCTCGCCTGCCAATTCGGCATGCGGCCTGTGTTTCACTCAACGCAGATCTCGGAGGAGCCGCAGCGGGGGGGCGGCGCTGACACAGATCCCCACGGACCTCGACGCCTCTCGCACGAGACAAAACGGTCGCGGCACTTCTGCGCGCTCGCTACAGAGCCAAAAGCGTCTCCACATGCTGTCCAGCGACGGAGAGAGGCGCATGCACCGTGTCAAGGTGAGCGCGCTGCCAAGTGGACTCGAAGCCGCGCCGGAAGTACACATCGGACACAGGCTACGGGCTGCACGGAGTGTGGGCAAACCGGTGGGTTGCTCTGCAAAAGGAAACGCCGAGGCCTCTGCCGTGTCAATGCCTTCGTTTACGTCTGGAGCACTTCTCCGGCAGGCGCGGCAGGACGCCGAACGGAAAGAGCCAGCGACCAAACACTCAGAACACTTGAAGTGCGAACCGCATCACTCGTCTACGGCTGAACTCCTCCAGGGAGTCCTGGAGGGCCGCACCTTCTGGAACTCGTGCTGAGCGTTCGCTGTGCCGCTGTCTTCTTGGTCTTCATCCGGTACGTCGTAGCGGTTGTAGAAGAAGCCTTGGTTGTCAGGCGACCACTCCAAAGACGAGAACCTACACACAGAGGCAGTGCGCAGCTTGACTCACAAAATGAAGCGCTCCTGTGCACACCGTGGCAGCTGTTGCAGGCATTCCCCGGCGGTGCGGCAGCCGCCTGGAACGCGCAAGCGTCCACAGAGCGCTTTGTGGCGCAACGAGCCTTCTCACGAAAAAAGAGTGCTCCCGAAGTTGAGGCTACATCTCGAGAGGGCCAACACGTGCAGCCTTCCTGTAGCAGCCATCACTGGGGCTGCTCCGCCCGGAAAAGCAGGTCCACATCGATGACGGCCCCTTCACAGGGTCCAGCATCGTCTGAAGGGCGGTTCGCGGGCCATGCACATCCTGCCTGGTGAAAGCGAGACACGGATGCGGCGCGAAAACCCCCCGCATGCGAGCCGAGCAGAGGCGAAGTGCGAAGTTCCCACGACGCGGGATCAGGCCTGAGGCGCAAGAGGGTACCAGGAAGTGCCCGATGTGTATACCGATGAGAAGTTCTGTTTTCACATCGATCTGGCCGGGGTGACGCGTGCGCCTACTTGACGTGTTTCACCACATCTGGAAAGACATATCCGTCTTCGACTCGCACAACGAAAATGCGCATCCAGTCGCTTCCTTTGTCGCTTCGGGTGTACGCCATCAAAGACCCATCATCGGTGAACGCCGTAGCGCCTGTTTAAGAAAGCAAACCGTACGGGGAGCAATGTCACGCCATACATGTGACTTGATAGCGGCGCCTCGTTGCCTTTCGGGGAGAACCAACCAGCTCCACATTCGCCAAATAAGTTGTTTCTCCGCAAGTCGATCGATGGTATCAAAAACGGAATTGCGCAGACCTTCCCTCGTGCAGCACGAAAGGCCTGTGCCGGCGCTCTTCCCACCCGAGGGCAGAGTTTCGCGAATCCGGCACAGGAAATGAAAAATGCACTGGAAATTGATCTCCGCCGCAGTACGCGTTCGCACCTACGGGAGGCATGGTTTCTTCTTTCTCCGGATGAGACCGTGAAAGTGTAACACGCGGAGAAAGGCCGAAAACGGAAGACCGATCGATGGCGGGAGCGATTTCACTCCAAAAAGACGATCCTTACCTACAGCAGCGGTCCCGTCCTCAGTCCATACATTGGGGTCCAAGACAACCCGAGCTTGTTCATCGTGGAGCGATTTCCGAGCATACAAGACATTCTGGTTCTGAAGCCCTGTGTTGTACCAGTTGTACCACATGTCTCCTTCGCGGAAGGGGACACCGTATCTGAGAAGGAAAACCACACGAAGGATGGGGGCGTAAGCTTCCACAGGCAGATCGTCTCCATGGGGCGGGGCGTGCAGAGAAGTTCATTCTCGTTCGCGCCTTCCTTCCACATTGAGTTACGTATCGGCAACCTAAACGACGGAGTGGAAAAGAGCCCGAACGGCACCGGGACAGTGAAGTCGGCCGGCATACTTTGGATAGTCGTAGACCTGCTCCAGCTTTTTAAAGAATTTCTCGCGAATCGCTGTTCGGTACAGAGGTCGTGAGAGCTTGTTCTGCGCCTCCACAAACGCCTTGGTCTCCGCGCTGTCGGGATCCTCCAGCCATCTGCGATCAAAAGAAACGAGCAGGCGGGCAAAAAGCGACAGGCAGCATGTCCCGCGACTTGCGAGTTGTCGTTTTCACTTTGTGCGACTGCAGGCCAAAACCAAAGCATGAGTTTTCTGGACGAAGGGGCGGCGCCCCACAAAGGAAGCAAACATGTCGAGTTAAGAAAACGGTGCGACAGTTGGCAGCGGAAATAAAACTACAGACGTCGCCTTTCTCTCCTTCCCTTGGCCTCAGTCTCGTCCACCGTTCGTCTCTTCCTCACTTCCTCGTTAGAGAGGGGTGTGAAAGAGAGGAGACACAGGGTTTCTAGCCGTGAACGGTTTTGCGGATCAGCACTACGCGGGAGGCTCGAACCCGTATGTCGAGAACCGCTGACATCTCCGATGAATCTGTCGCCCCACGCCAACCACGCGGATCTCCCCAGCTGCTGTCTGTTGACGAGATACCCTCTGATGCTCCGCCCTTGCTCCCTAACCAACTCTGGGTTTTTCCTTCGTAGGTAAGATCTCTGCGAACCTGTAGGGATCGGCAACGGTCTCGCCGAAGTGAGTTTCGACAACGGTTTCGTCCCTTCTCGCTGGAAAATACGTCAGCGATTTGTTTGCGTCGGGAAAGCCAGCGGCCGCCATTGTGTTAGAGGCAGAAGAGAACTGGGCTTGAGACAGGAAGTGATGTGGACGAGCACTTCGCGTTCCAGCGACACAAGGCACACTGCGTGGTGGCACGGCTTGGCGCAGAGGATTCCCGGTCCTACTTCGACGCGAGAAAGAAGTCAGGAAGGAAAGAGGACTGGCGCAGAAGGTTGCCACAAACTGGTTCTTGCACAGGAAATTGTGTCGAGCAGTCCAAGCGGCGCCGTGCATGGAACGGCAACTTCCTAGGCTGAGCGAACGCGCTGGCCGCATTGGACGGCGATGAGGAACGGATGGACAGCTTACACAGGGAGAATTAAGACGTGCACGCCAACAGCAACGCATGGAAAAATGAGTGGAACGAGACAAGACCGCAAAAGTGCTTGGTATTGCTCAGGAAAAGCTCGTGAGGGGCGTAGAGAAGAGACAGTTTTCGGTATGCGGCGGGGCGGGGAGCCAGTGCTGAGAGCGCCGAGGGGTCGGTCCCCCGCGACTTTGCTTTGTTCCGCTAGATGTCCTTCCTTCGAACTAGGTCAAAGTGACATCCTGGTAAAGACCTCTCCAGTTCGATATACAGAAAACTGCTGGGTAGGAAATGAAGGTGCACAGTTTCAAACAGGAAACCCGAGGGGTAAAAAGCCGGAACGCAAACGATCGGCTACTAGTCTCGACGTGGTTGTGAGCCTCATTGCCCCTCACGCGTTGCTAGAAACGTACATTGAACTGTGGTCATCGAAAGTGTTTGAGAGAGACTGCAACCTTGGCAAGTCGTTTTGCCCTCAACGCTTCAAGGTCATTTTGCTTTTGTCGAAATCAAAGGACGTTGCGAGGGCCAAGAGGGTTACGGGAGTTAGGTTACCACACCTGAAATGGGCTGTAAACGAGCGACGCAGTTGCCGGCCGGTTGCAGAGATCGTGGTCTGGTGCACAGCCGGCTGTGGCTATGATGTAGATAGATGGTTCAAGGGTGCTCTTTCTTTTCACATGTTGCCGAGCGATGCCAAGAACTATATCTTATTGCAAAGGTTTGTCTCTTCAGTTAGTGAAGGCACGTTCCCTTCCGGTCCGCCGCACGACCAAGAGCTGACGTGCAAAGGCATTCTTCAAACTACTCGCTTATCTGGGCTGTCTGCGGGTCCAGAGTGCGAAGAGTAGCCAGGCGATACCGATGGTTTATTCCGGGAATCAGACGCGGTTTCCACAAGAACGGCTTGGAAGCAGCTGTGTGTGGTAATCGGGGGTCTAACCGTGAAAGGTTCCATAGACCCGCTCACCGTGTTTTAACGACGGATGCTGCATGTCTATCATACTTAATTGGATCCATCTTACAAGCACTTTTTGCACGTTTTTTCAGGCCACGTATAACGTTGCAGGTGTGCACATTAAGGGAGGACATATTTGAACACTGCTGCAGGTGAAGCCTGCCGCTCATCATCCACCAGGCCGGAGACGGCTTGGCCGGGTGGAAACTGACGATGCGTTAGGGAATGTGGCACGTGTGTCTAGGCTGCGCATCCCTTGCATGTTTGTACAACACCGTGGTTGAAATAATGTGCAGAAACACGTAGCACGTCAGCTTGAGGAGCGGCATACCCTGCCTCCGACAGGCGGTAAAGCTGTTTCCATCGATTTTTGACGCAGGCGTTGGCTCGGGGAAATCCCGTACAAAGGTCATCATAAAACGCCTAAAAATGCCAAGCAAACCGGTCCTGCCTAGCAGCACGTCAGCAATCCAGTTTCTCCAGAGGAACTCGCGTTCTGCGGGCCGGGGACGTCTGACACGTCTGAACCGAGGCATATCTCATTCCATGCACTGGGAAAGTTCTTGCTCACTAACACATATCGTTAGTGCCGGAACGATATTCAAATTCGGACCTGTTGTCGAAGTCTTGGTGCGAAAGCTAATGCGATGGTTTTCAAACACGAAGCAAGTGTTTGCCGAATACCGTTCTCGGCCAGCATTCACTGTCGTGTACGCAGCACCACAGTGCTGTAGATCAGTGCAACCCGTTTACGGCAAAAAGAAATGGACAAGATAACGTATTTTTTTAAAAATCTCCAGGTCGCATATCGTTGCTGGATAAGTGGTTAAGAGATTGCAGAGGAAGAGGAATGAATCACAGACTGAAATCCGACTATGCACACCTCTAACGGGTAAGCGTCGCATACACACGCCGCGGCCTCAATTCCCTCACAGCACTTTCGCGTTGCTTCTCTTCAACGATGGAGTTGCATTTGTGTCAGGGGATCGCCTGGACGTTATGGATGTAGGCGGCGGCCGAGTTTGTAGGGCGGTGTTGAATTCGAATGACATGCATGTCAGGCGCCACTACGATGAGTGTCTTCAGGGAGGTGACAGGTGCTGAACTGTCTCACAAAGACTCGCATGCGGAATGGATGCCCCACACGTCGAGTATCGAAAAAGACGCAAAACCCTTCTTGTCCGATAACAGACACCGAGGCGGTTTGAGTCTTCACACAATTTTTTGAACGTTTTCCATTTCCCCGGTCCTGACCCTCCTGGCAAGCTCCACAGCAGCCCCGGATAAATGTCCAAGGCATTTCTTTATATGAGAAACGAATACAAATGCCTCGTATCTACTCTCCCTCACTGTCACTGCTGCGTCATCATCGATAGTAAATCGAGGCTGACACTGCGCCAGTCTCGAATTTGGCAGAGCTGCTTGTCTCCGCTTCTCTCATCAGCGCTCGAGCGGTCAAAAGATCCGGCTTAACAAATTGTATTCGCCTGCATACAAATTGCCACTCATGATGCAACTAACTATGTCAACCAATCTCTCGGCCACCTGGTGTAAAAGGATTTGATCCATGTGACATCTCTGCTATACTTTCCTTTTTGTGTCACCCGCAATGTTCCCATCGCAGGTATCGCAAATCACGTAACACGTGCACCACTTCTTTCTAGCTGATCTGAAGATGACTGAAACAGCCTCGGTCTCCAGGATCATAGAAGGGGCTCCTGGTGCGTTGGCGAGGCGAGGAAAGAGGGCGAAAAACTGGCAGCAAGACTATTACGCCACGCTGCTAAGCAAAACTGTTGATCTCCTGGATCGGTTCCAACCAACCGCTCACACGGTTGAGACTTTTGCAGAGGAGTTCCTGAAGTAGGTTTCCCTGAAGAAGCATAGAAGAGAGCACATCCACTTAACGCAATCAAAGACAAGGTCTGCCTTCTGACCCTTCTATCGTTAGCGTGCTTCTGTCAGTGTACTTCGGTTCCCGGACAGTGAGTTATTCATTATGGAGGGATCGCGCCTCTGCAGAAGTTGCTTAGAAGAACAAAGACATTACGTGTGTCAGGCCTTTACTTCAACTATTACAGCCAAGGAAGACGGAACGTGTCTTTAAACGCAGGGGCACGTTGTTCATGTAACCACTCCCTATAACCTTTGTCCAGCCTCCGGACTCGCACTGACGGCAAACCGAAACTGACAGTTACGGGGAGAAAGGCACTCTCGTTGTGTGTCCGTCCGAACGCTCCGTCTGCCAAAAGCATAGAAGAGCGAACGGGCCTCTGGCCTGCCCACAAGGAGACAGACAGATTCTAATTTAAATAAAAGCACAAGACAAGAAGACTCCCGTATGCCTTGGTTGTGGCATGCAGGAGCCTCTCTCTAGCACACACGGGGATTGACCACACCTTCCAGTTTGAGGTCTCTGTCTTGCAGCTATACTCGTCCTCATACACCTACGGTACCGCGGAACGCTGATTCGGAAGCTCTGAAATGAACTCTTTGCTAACTCTTAGTATACATCTGAGTTGGGGAAAGGCACATTTTCTTGTGCCTGCAATCGAGCCACCGCACGTGGCTTTCTGTCATATCAGTTGTTTACCCATCTTCTTCGGCACGCCGCAACATGTGTTGAGACCCTGAAGCTCCTCGTGGAGTGTCGATTGTCTTTTGCTGCCGATGTGGGCCCGGACAGGACCGAAAAAGCCGAGGATGCTGCCTTCGTCGCAGGAACTTTCTACGGAGTGCTCACCAAGGCTCCGTTCCTCACGGCCGCTGCCACTGCCTTGGTCCAACAGAGGACCACTGGGACACAAAAGAGCGATCAATGGCTGTACATGGTGATCATTTACCTCCTCGTCTTCAAAGTCGACGAAATGGGGTATCACACGTTTGCCAGTCTCGTTCGAGTAAGCTGTCAATGTTGTTGAGGGGCAGATTTGCGTCATGCACTTTGTGCGCAATTAAGAGTATCTAAGGTCTTTTCTGGGAGGTCGGCCCGTCGTGAGAGGATTTCGCTTCCGGTACATGTCCAGGTTCGCCATTCTGCCCTTGGGTGTGTACAGAGCTGCCCCCCGCTGCCCATGTACCTGTTGCTGGACTTTTTGTTCAACGAAGAAGCACTCTCGAGCGCTGCACGGCGCGATTGGTTAGGACACTACGATGCGGCGTACGTGGACCAAGTGCTCATGCCACAGATACAGAAGCATGCAGAGCCTTTGTCGGGTCTGGTGGAGTCGTTGAGGAATCTCAGCATGGCCTCCGCAACAGGAGCGTCTCACGGAACAAAGTCCGATCCGCTGGTCCGGGGCGAGCCGTCGTGCACCCAAAAGAATATCAGTGAGAAGGGGAAACTGTCCAGGCTCCTAGCCGACTATGGCTACGCCGACGATGCCAAGCAGGTTTCAACAGCTGCTCGTCCAAATCGAGAATTTCAGTTATCGTCTTACAGCGAGAATGTAGCGCGTCCGCAAACCGGGTCCAGTGAGACAAGCCCAGCAATCCTCGAACGCAGTAATCCTCATGTTCTTCTGGTTCCTTCTGATGAGAAAAAACCCGCAAACTCAGCATCCCTCTTGCCTTACCCAAATCAGACGACACGCCGCGGTTATGAAAATGAAATGAACACTGCAAAGGCTCTCGGGTCTACAGAAATGAAAGGAATAGGGTCTGACCAACTGGAGGGGGCAGGAAGTGCCAACAGACACCAGCAACCCTCAAACGGTCATGACGACGTCGGAGGCTATTCCCTTTCTCAATCGGGAACATCAAGTCACAGTGCCGATTCCAACGAGCCGCTTAAGGAAAAAGAAAAGGCGAGTCTGCTGCAAGCTGAGGGGGAAGAAGCCATTTTAGAGGAGTCAAAGGAGGCCGAGAAGGAAGAGGACGAGGAAGAAGAAGAGGACCTCTGGCTGAAAGATATCGACGGCGAGGAAACATTTGTTGACCGAAAGACTGAGCGCGAGAAGCAGAAGGTAGTGAAGCAACAGGCAGGTGATTCTTAGAGATGACAGGATTATCATATGTAAAAGTGGGATGGTAGACCGCCGCATGCGTAGCTTTTCTGGTATGACTGAAGACCCGTACGCATTCTGCAACCGCAGACTCCAATGGAGACTCCCGCGCACGAACCAAATGATCACTTCCGTATCAAATAGCCTACTCCGGCTTGAAATACCGAAAGAGCAGGGGACCCGAGCATCCCACCTAGTCAGCCACCAAGGTCGTGTCTCCGAAGACCAAACCATCTTCCACTGCAGTTCCTTCAGCGTCAAGCGTTGAGAGCGATAAGTTGATCATCGCATCTACCTGAAACTGTAGATCGTGGCGTCTGTTGGGGTACGACGACTCGCTCTATGTCACTTGCGACGTGTAGCCGTGTTCATTCACGCACGCTTATGGATGATTTTTATCCTGTTTGTGCAGTTTTCAGACAGTGGACCATGCAAAGACCCTCCAACCTTCAGAAACTTGTTGATGAGGCAGAAGCAAGATTCAGGAGCGAGTGCACCTTCAGGCGTACGTGCTGATCGGCTACTTATGTTTTGCTGCTAAGGTTTTTGCACAGAGTTTGGTATCCGCGTAACTACGTTCTCCCTCACGTGCTAAGGCAGGACATCCCCTCCGCAGTGTTTGAATCTGGAACAGAAACTTGTGCTCGTATATTTGCCGCTGTGAGAGACGGGTGGCCATGACCGGCTGAGGACGGTAGCGCCGAGGGTCAGAGGAGTGCGGCGAATGCGTCCAACAAAGCCGACAGCACAGTTGAGAGACTCACAGGGAAATGGAGGCGAAACCAGTTACATGCTTTCCCTTGTAAATGTAGAATCTCATCTGTCCTCACCCTGAGTGCGGCCGACAGCGTAGTCCCGTCGGCATCCACGGGATAACAAACGACAACCGACCGTTCCTCCGCTTTTTCCGACGCCATGGTCATTCCTAAGCTATATGATCTGCCAGATAACAACGGTGCCCCTCAGTGCCTAGATAAGCTGGCTTGCACGATACACTGCATACGCATACTGGTAGATTTTTGATTCTATCCAGTTGCCAGGATGTTTCCAGTTGAGCGTCTTCAACAAGAGCGGGCTTTCAGGCAATGCATCTCTACTTCCACCTAGCAGAAGGCGTTTCGTTTTTCGTGAAGACTCTTATCCTAGTGTAAAAAGAGAAGCAATCCTCACCTGCCGAACAAAGACAACGATGAACGCTTCGTGTTGTTTTCAGCAATCACCCCGCAAAAGATGCCAGTCTTCAACAAGGCAGAAGCTCCGGTGAAACTTACTACAGCGGAGGTGTTACGTGCTGACGCCTTGCTACGAAAGAGACAGGTACAGCTTCCAGGGCCACCAAGGCACTCTTCCTGTTAGAGCGGTCGGACAGCCGGCAGGTTTTGTCGCACGGGGAAAGATCTACAAAGGGAGAAGCCGTTTCGTCTTATTCGATCCAGTTTCAGAAGTTCGCAAGACCCACGTGGCAACTTTTCCGATTACTTGGTGTAGCTTCCATGACTTAAGGGGCTATTCACGTGAACACATACGCATCGGTGCAGCGCATCTGCTGTATCCGGTGCCTGGGAACTTTTTGGTGTTTGTGTGTGTCGGAGGCTCGGACTCTAGAGTTCCAAACCACGTTTGCAGATCTCGGAAATCCACAGATATGTGATATTTATTGCTAGCAATCTCCATACATATACAGTGCTTCCAAGGAAAACTCGCGGGGTCAGTTGCGTTTGCTTTGCGTTTACATGTAGTGTATACACGCACCCAATAAGAAGTCCGTGACCGAAGAGAATATACTAGACGAGATATTTCAGTTTCGCTAAACAGACCTGTAACATTCCAGGAAAACAGTAGTTGGAGCAGGAGACGGTTATGTATTCTCTAGTGTTTGCTTGTTGTGCGCATACACTTCCTTAAGAACGAGGACTACAAATTGATCAAACAGTTTGAGATCGACAAGCGAGACGCCCGGGAATTCACAGAGTGGCAACAGAAAGAACGGAAGAAACAGGAAGAGCAACGAATCAAAAATGTCGCCATAAAACGTGCGGAGGCTCAGTTAGCAAGGTAAAATGTACAGTTTCCCTCGCAGTGGAAGAAGCTCTACCATGCAAATGCTACACTCTGTTTCACACGTCGCAGGCCGACGTTGTTGAAAACAGCAATATTCGGCGTAGCGTTGCATCTGCACTGGATGTCTTCTACGCGTCTCTCCGAGAGGGCTGAACTATTCGACGGCATCACGCCCGTCAACGTTCCTTGTACACCGACAAAAGTGTATGTCTGTCGATCCATTTGCCCGCATGTACGTATGTGTCAGCCCAACTATAATCAATCATCTTGTACGCATATGCAAGTCCCGGGTACAGGTTCACGTGTACCGCCAGAACGCCTCAGATACTCCGTCCCATCATGACATAAGACTCTGCACCGAAAGATTCTCTCATTCTGTTCTCAGAGCACAGGGTATCCATGCCGCTGCCTTGCTTCGCCGCAGTAAAGCGAGGAGCGTGCGGAGCCTCCGAGAAAACGCTTTGGATCGTCAGATGCTGCGACGCGAGCAAAGGGCTCAAGAGCACGCTCAGCTTGTCGAGAGGGCGCGCGCAGCAAGAGAAGCGAGACACACTTCTGTCGAGGCAGCGAAACAGGTGAGCTGCACGGGGCAGTTCCTTCTCGATCTGTACGGACGGTGAAGGACAGGGACTTTGCGTCTTCCGCCCTGGAAGGTCTTTACGCATTCTTTGTACCGATTTTTCTCCGGACAGACAAACATATATGCACAAAGCGTATTTGGAGCCAAGCACATAATATTGCGCGTCTACTGACTCCGGAAAAAGTTTATATGCATTATTTATTAGTAGAGGCACTTGTCACTACAATCTGTCGAGGTGATAGACGAATCTGGTAACTCATTTCTGCGAGTGACGTATACGCCAAAGTCCCCATACCGACGCGGAATGCGTAATTTAACTATCGTTCATAGATCCACCCACAGCACCACGCCACACATTTCTCCCAGAACGACAACATTTATTCCCTTGGCAACATCTACTGTCTTACCGTGGTAACGTTCCCACTCGAAGTCGCGAGGAGACACCCGTCACTCAGGTCGTGAAAACCAGAGGACACAGAGGAAAAATGGGTCGCATTGCCAGTCCTCGTCGTAATAGCTAACCGTACCATGAAGGCAGATCTCGCAAGAGTCTAATTAGCCACTACGCTGTTTTTGGTGATTGACTTGATTGTGAGTGCAGGCGTCCGAAACGAGACGACAACACGCGGCTGAAGAAAAACTCAAACGAACCAAAGAACAGGCCCTGACTCTGCGGTGAGTTATTTCTATATGTTTTGCCATTTTCCTCCAAAGTCCGGTTTCAAAAGGAATGCTCTCCTGTGACGATGTCTGACTTCGTTGATTCTGCCGTGTGAATGCTGACCTTCTCTGGCGGCACACACACACCCAGTTCAATCCAAGGTGCCATTGAGGGATAGATGTGGCAGCACGACTCTCCTCTATTAAAAGCACCAACCGGGGCTCACAATGGATAGTACAGATCCATCTCCACCGCTTCCATATTTAGAGAAGTAGGTCCTAGTCGACACTCCGAGTCCAACCCCCACGGAGACTCGCCGAAGCCCTGCTGGCAATCAGGACTTGCCTGTTTGGTGGGGGTAAATCGAGGACATGCACAAGTAATGGAGAGAGTATCGAAGTGGACGCAATTTGAGACACTATAGGCTGGAGGAAAATGAAGTGTTTAGCCATTCCTGTCAGAAAGCCATCGTACACTACGCAACTTCTCACGTACAAACACATAGGGACGAGGTGAACGAAGTTTCCTGTTGTTGATATTATTCGCATTTTGTTTTTCTGGCTGCGGCAACTCTCGAGTGAAATCACTTTTTCCCAATGACCATGATTGGACGTGGTAGTATCCGTTTGGTTCTCCTGCAGAGGTCCTCCTCTGGATGAACTGCCTTGCTTCCTATTAGCTGTTCCCTGCACGTGCTGGTCCAGGTTGGCCGCTGAAGAACGGACTTCAAAGCGCTCTGTGGTGGTTAGGGTAAGAGGCCTCGAGCAAGCTGCAGTGAAAACGCGAGGCCTGCTCTCACGCGTGGGGCGACGCGACGACTGGAACGAAACGAACGGCGCGGCTTTGCCTACCGTGAATGGAATGCCGCTTGCTGAAGTGAAGGCTAGGTTGGAGATGAAAAAAGTAAGGCGCAAGGGCGTGTTAGCATCGTTCCTGGTCGAAGCAAGGAACGTCTCGTTGCTTGCCTTGAGAAGCGGAAGGGGTTGAGAATTTCTTATCGAAAAACTACCGCGAACACACCCGATGAAACGACACATCACAATTTTCCCGTACACGGATCAAAAACTTGCCCATACGCTCGTCACCCCAGTTCTTTTGACTTTCAGTGTCTTGTTCTTTTTTTCTGGGCTACGCTTACGTAGTACTCGTTAACCGTTGTAAGGCGTGTGCTGGACGAAAGCTTCCTTAGGACAGTCTTCATGGTACCGCTGCGGCAGGGGTTCCTGTGTGTCGGTCGCACGGCCGAACTGGCCCCCCTGCAAAGCCAACAGAAGGACTAGATTCAATGGCACGAAGATATGCTTCAAGTATCGTGCTCGAACTCACTGAGCGTCTGTTTTGTCTGCGTGTGCCACCTGCTGAGAAGCCGTATTAGAAGTACTCGCAGAGTGTTGATCTGACGGCTGAGTATCCGTGACTGTTCAAAGGTGGTTCCCAGACAGCCGCCGTTCAGGACTACGGACAGTGAATTCTTCAGTAGAGTTTATGTATTCTTTCTGCCCAGGCTCAAGAACGCGAGCGGCTCCAAAGGAAGAGCCTTGAAATCCTCGACCAAAAACTAAAAAGGGAAGAAAAACTGGCAGCAAGGGTGGAAGAAATCAGACGGTAGGCGGCGGAGTCGAGGCTCCATGGATGGCTCGCCGAAGGGCGCCAAATCTGGCCTTGTTCTAAAAGCTTCAGCCAAGGAGAAAAGGAAACATGGCATGGACGTATCTAGTGACAAAACTTGCCTGTTTGGAGAGAAGCTGGTAGCTCCGTAAACCGGCAGGCGGCTTTATCTCAGTTGAAAAGCGGCATCGGTAGTATTTTTCCCACACTTCAACAGTCGGGCACAACTGACCCTGTTTATGGGGATGACGGATCTGTACGGGTTTGAATTGTGTTTTTCTATGACTGTGACCATGATATCCGTGTTCAGGCTCCGCGAAGAGGCCGCGAAGATAGCGGAACAGAAAAGAAGAGAGAGGGCGACGGCACAACAAGAAGAACACCGCCAACACCTGTTACGCCTGGAAGCTTCAATTTTGAAAGAAAGGGACAAAGTAAGACACACGGAAGTACGGATCGGTAGAGGTGTGCGGGGTCAGAAGAGGCTGTTAGAGCTCGCTACTGCCCACATATGTCACGTGTTCCATGTGATATCGAGGAGAACCCCGCAGCGGTGTAGGGCTAATGGAAGCAACTCCACTCGAAGAAAGAAGCTGTCACTGTTAGGCGTGCGACGGTGTCGCAAACAAAGTCCATTTCCAGGCAACTTCGTTGCGAGCGCAATGGCATTGTTGAACCGTGGTCGTTTTGCGCACATTGCACACTCCCCGAATTGGCCAACATTGCAGTGCTGTTGTTTTCCGATTAGATCCGATCTACTCAAAAAGCATGGTGGCGGCATAACAGGAGCTGCAGTTGTAGAGTTATACACGAAGGAGGGGTAAAATAGCTCATACTACCATGCTTTGCATCCCGTCATTTACCTGCGTCTGCCAGTTGCAAGGCGTATGTACGAGCTCGTAGCCCCCGCCAAATCGGAGCCCGAACAAGAACGGAAGGACCTATTGTTCTAAAAGGTCGTTTTCTGTTCCATCTCGGTGACTACCGCCCGTCAGTTTTTCTATCACCAGTTGTCAGGTGTCCTACCGCATCGGGTGTGCAATGGCTGGGGTGTGACCGTACCAGCATACGCCCGCTAAGACCTCTTTGATTCCCGTTCAAAACAGTTGCGAATGTACGGAGTGCCGAGACCCTGAGTGCAGATCTTGCAGAAGAAGAAGCGCCAGAAGGCGGAAAGGCAGAAGCTAGCCCAGGTATTGTCATTCAAATCGAAGTGGGTGCACATTTATTAACAGTTGCGGCAAGAAGAGCGACGCCACAAATGTCGTCTGCTGGCCGAAACCAGAAGGGGAGATCGGCAGCTGAAGCGTATTCGAACTGTTGTCAGCCTTCACACGAGAGTAGCAGGTGCACCGTCAATCCTAGCTTCAGAAAACAAGGCGATGGCTGAAGTCCAGAGTAGAAACCACAAAAGCTTTTGGGAAAAAGACAAAAGAGAATCAGAGACATTTCTGCGCGAATAGAGGCACGTCGAGTGGTGAATTACTGCAACAAAGAGCCACAATGGATCGGGAAAATGAACATCGCTAAAGCAAGTGTCAGTAACTTGAGACGAAAGTATGTAAAAAAACGAAGCCGAATGCGAAGCCACGAGCTACTGATACTATGGTGTTCGGGCCTGTGAACATGTTTGTTGGCGTTTCTGTTTCTCCATTTCACGTCAAACCACACGACGGTCGATGTGCCCTCCAGTTCTGTTGCTATGCCTGTCCTGGAGGAGCTGAGAACGCAGCAGATTAAGAACGAGTTCCTTCACTCCACCAAGTTAAATATGGAACAGCAAGGTATGCTACCAAATGCGACGGTCTCGGAAAACAGGTTTTTGGACAGTCTCGCAGAGTCGCTTTTTGCGCTACTGAAAGTACAAGTACCCTGTATGAAATCGGGCGCTGAGAAATTGCCCTTTCGGCGACGTTGTTAGAAGGTCTTCGACGCGAGCCGCTCCTGCTTCTGCAGGGACATTAGGATGATGGTTCTGGCGTTGTTATTGAGAACTAATGTTTGCGAATCAATCGGTTTTCACTTGAATTCTCGGAGACATGGAGATTTCTTTTCTGAACTTGCTCGATGCGTGGAGACTTCTGCTCGTCCTGAGCCCTATCTATTTTAGAGATGTCGTGAAGCCTTACTAAGGCTTGTCAGATATATGCATGCTAGCGGTATAAGGACCAGGCCGAACCTGGTGAAAGGAATTTGCTTTGTTAGTAAGCCACTCTCTTTCCTAATTCCCAAAATGTTGCCGAATTATGTGCATACAGCCGTTGTGACGTTGGTGAGTGGTTCTTGAACAAAACTGGGAGTTCCGAAGCCTACTGTCTTTGTGTCTTTTCGTGTATGCAGTCCAAGAGCAGCAAATGAACGGCGCTGAAAGGCGGGCCGAGAGCAGGGCTAAGCAAGGGATGCAGAAGGATGTAAGAAGGCTGTTTTTCTGGGATCCGGATTTGCACGAGGCAGCTGCCTATCCACCGGGTGCCAGTGTTGTTTGCGTGTATCTCTATCCGTGGGGGATGCATTATTTGTGACACAACTATTGCGGCATCTCACTGTGGCTTATAGTGTTCGAAAGACGACAACAGGCCCGCGGAAGACTCCGTAAAGACTTGCCATTGGTGGATATTTCGACCCTTACACCTATGTCTGCCTCCCAGGCGTTGACTGAAGGCATCAAACGAAGAGAGAGGTATCAACGGATGGCCAACAAGGCTATAGCAGAAGTAAAGGAGGCCGCTAGAAACATCGAACGAGCCGGGTGTCTGCTCACTCTTCGACAGCAGCAAAGAGATCTGCAGGTCAGTTGGCGCGACAGGGCTCCACTGGGCAGTGCCCACGTCCGGAGTCAATGGTTACCGGGATGCCGCGAAAATTGTTTGGGGGATATCCAGAAATACCAGTTTCCGTGTCTAAGACATAGTGTTGTTAATAACCGCATCCATCTGCAAGTTCCGCGCTCCACACTAATCGATAGAAGAACGAAGAGACAACCCTTTGTCGTCATTCTCCGCATTAGGGTGGCTAATGCACGTGTGCAGGGTGTAGGCGGGCATCCGGATATGAGTGCGTGAACATGTGGACATATGTATCAATAGATCGAAGAGCGTTGTTGTGTGGCAGTAGGGAAATGCAGAGGAGGGCAACACGACAGTAACGACGACGACTCAGGATCAGCAAATTGAAACAATGAGGACAGTGGCCTTAAAGTGGAATCGCGAGAACCCCATATTATTTTTTCATCAGCTGGCGGTGGCCAAGCCCCTAGAGCCGACAGAATCTTCCATCGTTTCTTGGTCCGAGTTTCTCATTGATATGTTTATGTAGCAAAACATGCAGCAGATCCTCTTCGAGGCAGCAAGAACGCGGAGGGCGGAGGAGAGGCTACTATCAGAAAGGATTCAGCAGGTTTGGCGTCAGCCGATGCAGTCCCTCTCTAATACCAGCGGAGCAGCGTGTATGAAATGACTGCCCTCACGCTTCCCCCCCTCCCCCCACTGAATCGACCGAGGCGCATACCGGTGTTTCTGTGAGTTTTTGAGAGTACTTCGGTATTGGCAAAAGCACAGCAGGAACCAAAGAGAATTTTCAGATACCGTCCCAGGTCGCAGACGCTACTGTGACTGGCAGAGGCGGCACGGGAGAGAACGCGAGCCTACCGGCGTTGCAACGCTTGCTAGACAGTGACTCTCGATTGTTATGATGGCCAGGACGAGGATAAAGAACAGAAAGAGATTCCGCAGTGTCGTCCCTCACTATGCCGCTCCATGTGATTTCTTGTGGTGACTGGGAACTTTTAGCTTGTTACGCATTTACGTGATAAGTGGCGTTCGTGCCTTAAGTTGCTCTTGAAGGCAAACATCAGAAGCGACTTTGTCTTACACCGCCTCTCGAATGCATCATCGGCATATGCGCCTACCGGTAATCTCGGCAAGAATGCCAAGCGAAAGTTTTTTGTATTTGAACATGGCTTCAACTTTCGCCCAGTGACGTTACTCGACATAGATGGCACATGCTATAAGACTCATCAACTACGGCACAACTTCTTGAACGAGGATACATGTGGCCATTGCCGAACTGGACAAAATCTGTGGACCGTCCAATCGTCATCTTTGGGCACCGATGTTCATCACTTTGCAGTGTGCAAGTGCGTAGGTGATGGAGGTCCCCCGAGCTGTCAGCAAAGAACTGTTTTTTCTTTTAACAGGCCCCTCACACCTCACTGTTCTTGCTAAAAATGCATCCAGCCATTCCTTCGCCGCTACGAGTCAAGACAGTACCTGCATCTGGACAGGCCCCGCCTGATCCGTCACTGGAACAGAAGTACTTCTTTTCGGGCGCAGTCACTCTCTCTCGTCTATCCTTCGCACCTAACTTCTGCACGGGAGAGGGGGGGGTGGGTGATGCTGGACGGAAGGTTTCCTGTATAAGCCGATTTCGGCGGAAATTTCGGTGTCCCCGCAATAGATGATTAAATGTCCGAGCGGCAACTACTTCCTGCCCTGCGCGCCGTCGTACTGCTCTCCTCTGGGCTGAAAACAGGCTGAGAGCGCCAGCAACGACGCCCTTAAAATCGTTTCTGTGTTCTCGTGTTTTCTGCTTCTTCGTGTTGTGGCGCTGCTGCTTCTGTGTTTTGGGGGACATCTGATCCAAACCATACTGTCGTGGAGTTTCCATATTTGCAGAGGACCAGTCCGCTCCTGTCACTCAACAGGTGAGAACTTTTCTAAAAGGGGTATCACGTCTTTTACGTTTTCTTACGTTTTGCCAAGGACTTTCTTTCCGTTATGAGTAGCAGTTGTCGAAGACCGACGGGAGTCAGGGGAATTTCTTAATTTTTGCTGGGACAGAGACGCGGTGCATTGCTGTCAGAAAAGAAGTGTCCGCAATCCTGCGTGGTCCCGCACAACGTAATTTGTGGGCACAATTTTTGCCGGTGGCGCAAGTTTTCTGAGGAATCTTGTGCCGTGCTGCAGTCACAATTTGTGTGGTCACAAATTCTCCACCATGAATAATGTGCGAGAATTCGTCTAGTGAATTTTAGGAAGCTACAGGCAACGCGTACTACTAATTCCTTGGCATTGTGTGTGGACAACATCCCATCGTCGCCCTGTGTATGGCCTTCCGTTGTGTGAGATTTGGATATGCGCCGCTCTGTTCATGCACATTTAACGCTGGCCACTCAGACGTGGGCCGACTCTTATGCGCAGTTGATTAAACGGCCGCGCTGAGATTTCACGCCACCCCACCAGCAGGAAAGACATCGAAGGCTTTTGAGCTCGCTTGCCGGTGATGTCGTGCAACGTGGCGCCGTGCTGGGTTTTCCTGCAGCCTGTCTTGATGGTGCTTGCCTTCTGTTTGTTTGTGTACACCTTCGCAGGGTTTCTGATGTCACTCGACATTCAAAACTTCGGTGTCTCTGACCCTTTTGCCAATGACACCTCCCAGGCAGGTGGTGCCGGCGGCTCTGCAACTCACCTTATTCGTAAGTGGAGAGAACCAAGTAGGGCACTGTCGAGCGCATCGACGTGCCACGGCTTCGTGAAGAATGAAGATTCGCGGTGAGGTGTAATTGTACGATTTACGTTTTTCTACATTTGGTGTCGCAGCTGTTGAGTGGCTCTCATCGCATGGATTCGTGTGGCGTATTGAAATTGCGAATTATGTAGGTTTTTTCGTGTGTGTGCAGATATCAGGAATCAGCAGCGTAACGGGAGGAAGAGTGTGACGACGGTTCAGGGGCTAGATAAGTCCTTCGACCTGAAGAAAATGGTTCGAGCCTTGAAAAAGCAGTTTAGTTGTAATGGGACAGTGATCGAGGATCCCGAACACGGGAGTATCATCCAACTGCAAGGCGATCAACGTCATGCTGTGAAAGAGTTTCTTGAAAAGGAAGCAATCTGCAGTGTCGACCAGATTCGCATTCACGGTGCCTAATCCGACTCCCCAGAAGGCGGGATTCGGGATGCGAGACGAATTGCATCCGGTGTCTAGTAGTGTTATCCTCCCTTGCGTGCAAGAGAATTTTCTACTTGTGGGCTGAAGAGCGTTGTATCGTGTGTTTGGACCTGTTCATGGGTGCCAACATTATTGCAGAGAACATACACACCGTTCCCAGAAGGGTTCTGACAGGGAAGGAAACAGTGTCGCACTGAGCTTTCTGTTCACATGACATTGAAGACACTTGCTTGTCGTCGTAGGGGTGGGGAGGCAGGCGCACTTCGTGTGTGTGTGGGATCGCGAAGTGTGACACATTTTTTCTCAAGTCACGCTTTACGGTGGTAGGTGAGGCGGGGATTTTGTGTAAGATGCTCGCGCTGGTTGGAAAGACTTTCTCAACGCTAAAACTATTTTCTTTGGGGACATTTCAGCTGCCTTTGCCAGTGTTGCTGTTTTCTGCGAACTCTGGTTATACGACGTACCCCAGAGCTCAGGCTCCTTGCCCGATACACAACTTTAGGAAACACTGCGCAGCGTCGTTCACTACAAACTGGGTCCGGCGGCTGTGTCACTTTTGACGCCTAGACTGCCATTTGAAACGTAGGCGTTGAGCATGAGACGGTTTTGGGGCGACAGGTGGCGAAACATGAAGGATTCAAGACCAGGGGCAGCTTAAGACGCATATTTGCAGTGAGCAACTATGCACTTGTGTAACACATCAGGGTGTGGCATCTATGGAAAACGTGAGAGGACGTGTTCAAGATCGTGGAGAATCACCGCCACAAGCTACGGGAGGATGTGCTGCTTCTTCGGGGGACACTGATGGTTACAGTAGCATGGAACCTGTACCGGGCAACCGCATTTGGCGGGAGGCTGAAATTTTTTCTAATGAAACTGCATGCTGAAGCGTCAAGAGTACAGGCCATACACTGGAGCCGAGGAAGACATTATCAGTTGACACGACGCCTATATGGAGGCGATTTTGTCGAGTCCCACTTCAAATTGATCGATTTGCGCGGCAGGTATGCTTCTGACTGCAGCTGCATGTCGAAGGGAACACAAGTATCCGAACGAGACTAGTCGTAGGGCGGCGTCCCTGTATGTCGTGCCCGTACTCTAGGGGAGTTTTCACCGGCTTAGGAGCTGGAACGCCTTCTACCCAAGAGTGAATGAATTTAATCCGCGTGTATTCTACGAGATGCAACGTTATACACGCATGTGTCGTATCAGACACTCGCTCTGAAAAGTGAGCGTGTCTACAACACTCGGAAAACCGCGGCTTTCGGGATGCCACTGATTCTTGTCCAGCTGCGACAATTGAGACTAGCACTCTGGTTTCTGGCTCCGATTGGTGATCACCTAACATGATATTTCCAGGCCGTAAACAGACGTGCCCAAACGAAGGAGAAAAACAACAGTTCATCAAAAATTCACAAATGGACGATAGTCTCGCGCTTGTCCGAGCCCGGAAACGCCAGGAAAGAGCCTCTTCTCGTCGAGTTTTGCACAACCGCAAGCTAGCCCAGTCCACCCCAAAAGAGCATTTCTTGCACGGGGGCTTGTCCGAGGACAGAGCCGGCTCCGGATGCCTGCATATATGCTAGGCCACACTGGGGACGTGGCCATCCTGCCAAATCTTCTTCTATAAGTAATACACGATTATCTGTTGCGACCCTAGCCAAGTTCCGAACTATCCCTGCGAGCAGATCTCCAGAAACGTGTGCAGTTGCCCGCAAGATATTACTAATGGAGCGGAAGACGCCAGAGATGAACAGAGCAGGAAATTCGAAACGGGTTTTCGCTGGTTTCTCCATGCCTTCGCACCCGACTGTTTTCTGTTCGCGTTCTGGACCTTTG
>NC_018391.1:2477013-2614844 GCF_000208865.1 Neospora caninum Liverpool
ATTCACAAATATGCATGCTTGTAAACGCCGGCAAATGCGCTTCCACATGTGTATCACTGCGTGTTAAACTTCTATCCGTTGTGGACTCAGCTGTCTCATGTTCTTTGGCCTAACTGACTTGTCTCGTTGTCCTCTGTGTTCTTGCGTTTTTCTCGTCACCGCTCCCCCACAACATCTGTTTTCTTTTCCAGGCAGAGAGAGGTTTGAGGACGCTCGGCGTGGCCATGTGTGAAGCAACCTTGCCCGTTGACGGGGCAGTCCGCACGGAGGAACTCGAGTTTCTGGGTTTGATTTCAATGCTCGATCCGCCGAGAGATGACACAGCTTCCACCATTGAGAAGGCGATGAGTCTGGGAATCGACGTGAAGATGATCACGGGTGAGGCGCGGTCTCCGCCGGAGCACGGAGGGTCTCCGTCTTGGCAGCGGCCGACCTGCGCTCGCCCCTATCGCTTGCTGCAGGCGTCCACGGGTTCCTCTGCGTCGGGTTTTCGCCTCAGGAGACCAGCGCGCGATCGCCATGGAAATGTGTCGCCGCCTGAACATGGGAACGAACGTCCTAGGTGAAGAAGCCTGGTCCGGGGAGGTCGACCTGGCAACCAAAATGGGAGGCTTCGGAAAGCTTGCGGAATCGGCCAACGGCTTTGCCCAAGTCAACCCTGAGCATAAATTCTTGGCAAGTCGCAAGCGAAGAAAAACCTCTCAAAACCCACTCGTCGGCCTTGGTTCAGTCTGTCTACCAAAAACCCTCCGACTCTGGCTGATCCAACCATTCACATACACTACGCACGCACACATATACATGTACATGCAGACATACTTGTGTATATGCACATGCATATATACATGTATATACATGTGTGAATATGACGCGGTAGCTAAATCACAGGAAGCGTGAGGGTGTCTGAAGCCGTTTTGGTTTCGTGAAGGTCTTTCCGTCGCATTCGAGCAGGTGGAACAGGCAACTTCTGACTCGTCTCGTGGAGAGTCTTGTCTTTGAGGTTTCTCAGCCATCAGTCTCTTCTTCCACAGAGGCTCCGCTCCTCAGTCTTTCTCTGGCCAGGCTTGTGCGTGTGAGGATCCAGATCGTTCAAGCGCTTCAGGAAGAAAAGCACATGGTGGGCATGACTGGCGACGGCGTCAACGACGCACCAGCCCTCAAGAAAGCAGACGTGGGCATTGCCGTGGCAGGTGCGCTAATATGATTCGCTGTGGTCTCTCCTCAAACGCGGCACACACTGGTCCGTAAAGTCCGCTTTTGGTCGCCCCTCCGGGCTGGTGTTCGAGTTTCCTCTTCTGTGTCTCGCCAGTTTTTTTCGCTTACCTGATCGTTTCGATTCCCCGTCGTCTCTACCATAGGGTGTTCGCGTCCCTCTTTCCATCACCTCCTTCTCCGTCCACGGTTCCCTCCCTTTCCTAGAAGTGGCCGCCGGTTGAGCATTCGGGCCATCACCCTTTGTGTCCTCCTCTTCTCCCCCTTCTTATTCTCTTTCTCCCGAGTATGCGTCTTCTCACCTCATTCTGCTTCTTCGTCTCTTTCTCCTTCTGTTTCCTTCTCTTCTTCGGTGTAGTCTTTGCGTTCTGTCCCTGCGGCAACGCGTTGTCTTTCGTCGCATCATTGTCTTTCAGATTGGTCAGAAAGACAAGGATGGCCTTCCACTTCTAAGTCTCCCTCCTGACTTTTTCGTTGTTCTCGTGCCCGTCTCCGTCTCTCAGGCGCCAGTGACGCCGCGCGAGCTGCCGCCGACATCATTCTCCTCGAATCCGGTCTCTCGCCGATCATCCAAGCCCTGATCGTCAGTCGATGCATCTTTCGAAGGCTCCGCAACTACGTCGTGTAGGTGCACGCGAGAAGGGAGAAATGAAGCGAGTGGAAAGAAGAGACTGACGAACGCCGCCTCGTCCTCGCGTTCTTCGCAGCTTCCCCCGCCTACTGATCTACCGTATCTACGGTTCCCCTCAGGTGTCATCTGAACAATAAGAATGCTTCACAAATCTTGCGGAAGGGGTCGTTTTAATGCGGCGGCTTTCGCTCTTCCACGCTGTCTTTGCGTTTCCTCTCCGAGCTTTTTGTCTCCTTCCTTCTTGTTTTGCTTTCCTCCTGCTGCCGGCCTGCGGAACGTGTTCCCTCCAAAACGTCTTTTCATGTCAACAACTCACTCCTCTGTCTCTCTTCGCGGTGGCCGACCCTGCAGCTGCTTACCAGGCTCAGTCATTTGCGCGGGAATTCGGGTTTTCTTGCCTTTGCCTTTGTGCGCGGCACGTCGCGCGTCAGAGCGCAGGGTCGCCGCTCTTGGCCGGCTCAAGGGCGCTCATCTGGACATCAATCCGGTCTAGCGCTCTGCGACTGCGGAGTGTGCGGGCCGTCTCAAGCCCCTTGGTTCTCTTTTCGTCGTTTCCGCTGCGGAGGCAAATGCGCAGTCGGTGTAGGAGGAACGGGTGAGGGGGGAATCTGGGTCCGAGCCTATTTTCGCCTCACGCTGTGCCCTCGATCGTCTCCTCCTCCCTCAGGTTTCGCGTGGCGACGAGTCTCCTTCTTCTCCTTTCCTACTGGACGGCTGCGATGCTGAGCATCGTGTCGCCGCCTCTCTGGTGCTTGCTTCTCCTCAAAGTCCTGAACGACGTCTCCATGATGGCTACCAGCACAGACCACGTCGTCCCCTCCACGAAACCTGAGAACTGGAAGGCGGTCGAGGTAGGCGGCGGTCCCGTTACAGCATTCGTCTCTGTGCGTCTCTCTGGCGCTCCACAGAAAAAGCGAGGCAAAGGCGTTTCAGTCCTTGCTACTCGGTCGCCCCCCCCCCCTGTCACTTTCCAATCGTTGAAACTCACAGCAGTCCCGCGTTGTCTCCACGCCTCCACGCGCTTTCCACGAAATCCTGTCCCTGCGCCCTCACACAGACCCTGTGCATCTCGGCGACTCTTGGCGCGGTCGGAGCGATTGCATGCATCATTTTCTCCGTCGTTGCCAGTCCGGTGACACAAGCACAGACTCCGTTCTGGGAGGCTTGGGGCCTCGAGCCCTTGACCCGGGTAGGCCATCCGGCGCACGAGAATCAAAGACGGGAAAAAAAGGACCAACCGAGAGACGAAGCGGTGCGCGGCCGCAAGGTCGCGTGCGGAGGCGCGCCGAACCGTGAGGGAAGGACGCCTGCTGGAAAGGACAGAAGATGCAGGGAAAGACGACGCATGAGAAAGCGCGGAGGCGAATGCGGAGGAGCGACAGCACTCATGGGGACAGCGAAGGGGGAACGACGCCGAGACAGCTGGCCTGCGAAACCGAGAGACGCGGAGAGAGCAAGCCGGGCGGAGAGAGATGCATGAAACTGCCGTAAACGGGGGAAAAGGAGGAAAGGCAAAAACGGGAAGACTGTGAAAACCAGGCCTTATGCTGATCTTCCTTCAGCGAATCGCGTCTGTAAACAGCTTCTCTTTTGGATACAGGTTTTACGGTTCTGTCTTTTCGACTGCCGTTGTGGTGTTTTTTCGTCTTTTTCAGTCGCAGCTTAACCTTGCGGTCTTCCTCCTCGCAGGGATTTTAATTCAGTTGGTAGGTTCATCCACATTCGCGATCTTCTCTTTCCCACTTTGCCCCCTTTTTCTCCGGGAGCCTTCTTTCTCCGTGGCTTCATCGTCGCGCCGTTCTAGCGCTTGCGGAGGCACAGATACCTCTTTACTAGAGTGGGTCGGCGCCGCGTTGCACGCCACAAACGCATCGATACTAAAGCAGTTGTTCACAACCTCCACTCCACGTGGACAGCTACACAGCGTTATATATATACATATATACATATATATATATATATATATATAATGTCTATGGGCAGGCACCTCCAAGCGCTTGCATATACAACTGTGGAGGCCGACCTTTGCCGCCTTATCGTTGTCTCGTCCCTAAGCTTGGATCTCTTCTGCATGCGGCAGTAAATATGGAAGAAGTGGTTCTGAATCTGTGTCTTGGTGTCTGTAAATGGACAACTTTTTGTGCATGGATGCGTGTGCATATACAAGTTGGTATTCTTGCGTGGGGAGCTAAAGATAGAGGGGCATGCACAAAAGAAATAACGTGACTGCATGCGGCTTCCGCGGTGTCTGTTTCTTCAGGGGATCTTCAGCGCGCGTACGAAAGGCGCCTTTTTCTTCTGCGACTCCAAAGAGTCAAAAAAACCTTCCATCGTCGTTTGTATCTCGTGCGCCGTTGCAGTCACTTTCATGACCTTCTTCACTGTTTACTTCCACGAAGACTGGGATGACGGGACAGATTTTGGGATTCGCGGGATAGGTGAGTCCATGCGATTCACCTGATGCAGACACCGAGATTAAACAAACTGGCAGACTGTGCCGATCTACGCATGCATGCCCACCTCTGCATATACATCCATGTATCCATATCCATCTGTCTACATCTCTACTTATCTACATGTATATCCCTCTACGCGTATCGATACATCTGCGTGTGTTCAAATATTCGTCTGTAAAGCTGCACCAGTATCTATCTCAACGCGAAAAACGTGCCAGTGTTTGGCCGTCTGTATCTCGCTGTAGAACCGACCTTTTATAGATATGAATGCATATGACGTCTTCTGTAACTTTGTGAACGCCTGTCGGTTTCGTTTTGTGCTGACTCTCCAGTCTTGCCGTTTGCGCCTACTTTCTGTTGTTCCTCCTCCCTTGCCCGCCAAGGTGAATATCCACCAAGAACTTCCGGACCTGTACGCATTCCCCTGTCCTTCCCCAGGTCTTTTGTTGTTATTTGTCTCTCAACATCCTTCTCCGTCTTTTTCTCCCTTCTCCTCTTTTGCCTTCTTTTTTTCGCCTCGTTCTCTTCCTTTTCGTTCTCTCCTTTCTCCCTCTCCTTCCTCGCCTTCTCCTCCCGCCTTCCACATCTCTTCTCCTCTGTCTCCCTGGCTGTCTGCGACCTCTGTGCAGGCTGGCGAGCTACGGGCGTCATCTGGCTGTATGCGCTCCTCTGGTTTTTGGCCATGGACGCTGTTAAGCTTCTCGTCGTGAAGGCGTTTTTCGACGAATCTGGGCTGTTCAACTGCATCCATGGCGATGCACACTCTCAGCGCAAAAAAGCGTTTCAGGTAACACGACAGCGACAGGCTGAGCCGCGCCTAAGGTTTTCCTGCTTTCGCCAAGGAGCGAAACAGCAACTCGCTCAGGGGGGAAAGAAACACTGGCGTCCGCCCGCGCTCTATTTGAACATCCACTAGAAACGGCGCGAAACGCGTATCCCGACACGTGGCCATGGCCGGGCGAGCCGCGCCCATATGTTTATGTATATATGTATATGTGCAGATATGTTTATGGAGACACAAAAACACATCTCCACACACATACACACACGCATACGCACACGCATACGCACACGCATACGCACACGCATACACACTCACATATGCATATATATATATATATATATGTGAGTGTCGAAGTGGGAAGGCCTGTGATTCTGTGTCTGCGCAAGTTTTCTGATGTGTGAGCTTGGGCCACCGCTTGGTTGTTTCCATCGATTTGTTGGCGTGCAAAAGGAATTTCGAAGGCTCCGGCGAGAGGCGCAGAACCAGAAGCTAGCGGGGGGTGTCGCGGCGACAGTCCAGAATCAGCGAGACAGCTACGAGCTGCAGAGGTGAGAGTTTAGGAGTCGGAAGTCCCGCGACGAACCCTCTCCTGTCCTGTCACCCTTTCCTCGAAAACCCCACCATCGGCCCTTCCCCGTGCCCTCGCTTCAGCGTCCGGCCATTGTTCCGCATTTTCCTTCCCCTTTTCTGCTCCCCCTCGCCGTTTCGCTTGGCCAGCCGTCTGCCACCCTCCGACTGCCTCTTCGAGACACTTGCTGGGGTGTCTGCGAGTCCAAGGAAAAGCCACAAAACCCTTTTCCCCAACACCTTCCCGGCCGCTCATCACGCACTAGAGTTTGAACAAGACTCGGGAACGGTCGGTCGCCGTCCGGCGTTCATATCGTGCGTCGGCTTTCTCGTTTTTTTCCAGGCGATCGATCATCGCAGGAGCCGGCACGACAGTCCGCCTCTTGGCTCCACCTGTGGCCGAGCCGAGAACTCGCTTCGAAAGCAGCCTGCAGCCGTCCCTCAGCGGATCGTTCATTTGCGTCCCGCGTTCCGAGAGCGATGCCGAGCTGAAGCGCCTCGACCAACAAGTCGCAGGGGCCATGGAGAAACTGAAGGTCGGCGGTGTGGGCACAAGGGAAAGGGAAGGGGGGATGCGTCGCACAGTCGAGAAAAAGGAGAAACTGCAGTTTCGACAAGGACACACACACACACAAGCATCTATAGTTCATAGGAGAGCTATGCCGAAAACCAAAGAACAGGTATATATATATATATATATATATATATATATATATATATATATATACGTAACAGCTTGTGTGTGTTTAGGGAAGCGGCGTTGAGGTGTTTTGTACTTTGGGTTGTGTTTGTGGGCTGTCCCTGTGGAAGTACAATAAATAGAAACAGACACGACACCACAACGCTAAGACATGCATCTCGATATTCAGGCGTGCACAAACCTATTTGCACGTAGAGTACAAACGTTTATTTCCAGCTGCATCTCTGCAGGCATGTACGCACAGAAAAGGGTAGGCCCACGATACACGCAAACAGAAAAAGACGTCTTCAGGGCAGCGGTTGTGGACGATACAGGGAGGTTAGGGGATACGTTGATTAATGTGTGATTGAATGTCTACATATGTATACACATAAATATGCTTATATATATCTACATATACATATATATGTGAACCATCGACGGCATGTTTGCAGATCCTCATGCAATGGAAGGAAGAACTTGAAGCCCAGGGCAGCAGCCAGAGCGGTGAAGACGCGAACCAAGAACGACGGCATTTGCTCGGGGATTCAGAGAACCGAAATCGGAGTTGAGAAGGAAAGCTTATCGACTGGCGCATGCTGCCTCTTCCGCCACATATGTCGTGGCTGAACAGAGAAAACGCGTATTCCTCTTTCCAAGGAGCACTGCCACACATGAACATATATATATATATATATATATACATTTATGAATATGCATCTCGATAGATAAACCTCCCTTTGTGTGCGTGCATGCGGTTTGTTTCTGTCAGAACTGGAGACAACAGTTTGCGTCTCTTGTCTTTCCTTGTCGAGGGGCCTCTTCGGCATGTGTTTTGTGTGCCGTTCTTTGCAAGTGCGGGGTTTTCTTAGGACGGATGCCCCAAATGTTTACCGTTTGCCGCCAAAACGAATGCGTTTCAATGGAAGCCTCGTCGGCGTCAGCGCCGTGAAAGGATGCAGGCAATGTTCATGCATGCATCTGTCTTTACACCAGGCTGGACACCACATGCATATGTGAAAGAAAACCTACATATATATATACATACATACATACATACATACATACATGCATGCATACATACATATATGCTTGTACCTGTATTCTTGTCCTCTGCCGCTGCATCATTCCTGTTCCCCTTTTTCAAGCGCTCACAGGGTCTCCACAGCTCCGGCGCCCTCGATTTCTTGACGCAGACCCGACACAATGCTCCACCCACCCCCCCCCCCCCCCCCCGCCAGGAAATGCGTGCGACCACCCGAGCCCAGCATATATATATATATATATATGTGTGTATGTGGGTACGTTTGCATGCGTTTGCATGCTGAGAGGTGAATGGGACTGAAGCCTTGCGGGCGGATCCGCCTATGCATGTGCAAGCAAACTCAAACGTCTCTCTTATATGTTCCTGCGGATCCGTCTCTGTGTGCGTGTCAAGAACGACGGGGAATCTAAGCGTGTGGCACTAGAATCATACATGCACTCGAAAGGAATCGACATCTTCCTGTTTCCAGATGCGGAGCTCAAAAGAGGCTTAGATCTATGAATGTAGCTGTTGACACACATCGATAAGTGGAAATAGATAGATATGTGGAAGCAGATAGACAGCGACATGCGTAACTGACGAAGGGGTGGGGCAAACTAAGAAGAGACTCGGTGCCACCTGCGTGGGGCCTGGCAGCTGCGAGGCATCCAGTTGTCGAAGTTTCCGAAACTTTTAACGATGGCAAGAAGAACCACTGGTTTTGGGACCAAGTCCCTTTAAAATATACTCAAACAGTCTGAGACCGCGGGAGCGAACAGAGACATCAAATGCCCCCGAGAGTATGCCTGACGGCCATATATATATATATATATATGCCTATGTATAAATGTACATGTGTACAAAGATATGCACATGTAACTATGCATACATCGATGCATGCCGGTGTAGGTGCATGCACATACGCAGCTACGCACCCCTATCGACCTTCACGGGAATGAGACCAAAACGTATGAATTACTCCAACATATATACACACATATACAAATATATATGGGCGTGATATACAGACGCAAAAAATGCATGTGAACATATCTGTCTTGAGTTTGTTTTTGATTCATACGTCTCATAGATAGGGACACAAATTGGCGGGTTGCGAAACAGACCATAGATATGGACGTCTTGCTGTGTGTCTCTCTGAGTGTGCATATAGAGACAAATACACCGTCAGAGAGATACAGAGGGCCTTCAGGAAAGAAACGGATGCCATTTTAGTTCGCAAGGCTTGCTGCACTGACCGCTTCTGACGATGCCTGTGCCATCCCGGAGTCGACAGGCGGCGAGGGTGAAGTGACCGGAACAGAAGAGGAAGGAAAGGAAGACGGCAGAGACGAAGGAAGAGAGGCAGGAACGGCATCACTTGCAGAGGCAGACGAAAGAGAAGAGAGAGTAGCGGCAGCCGGAGTAGAAAAACGAGGAAGAGGAGGAAGAAGTTGGTTGCTCGGGCTGTAGCGTATGGCGTCATGCAACGTCGCTTCATACGCCTACAAGAAGAGACATACGCGAAACAAAACATCGATCGCTGTGCGTTTGTCTTCACTGGCGCAGTGCACATCTATCCAATACGAGCGGCATGCGCATTTGCGGGCCTCTCTGCGGCGATTCCGTCGGGTGGTGATACTTGGAGAAGACGCAGAAAGGCAAGCATCAAATCTCACAAAAACTATAAAGGCCTGTATGTGGTTTATGCATATATACATATATATATATATATATATATATTCTACAATTTTACATATGCATACGTACATCTGATTCGACGCGTATTTACGCATTTATACACGTACGGGTGAATGTAATAAAGTGTCAAATATGCATGAAAAGTGAGGCATATATACATGCACAGCCACATGCAGGTTGTTACACACACAAGCACATGGATTTGCGTCTGCTGGCGCGGATATACTGAAGCTGCAAACGCAGAGGTGCGCCCCGCCTGCGTCTTTCGAGAGCGATAAGGCTAAGGAGAGACAGTAGATCGGCCGAAGCAGGAAGGGCGGGGAACGACGTACACCGAAGGCGTTGTACACGCCGCGGAGTTGATCGTTTTTCTCCTTGTGGACATCCAACACGCAGCGTTGCAGCCAGTCCATCGGATCCACGTTTTTGTCCAAGGCCTCCAGAAGGCCGACTGGGACAGATGCGTTGGCGAGCTGTGAGCTCGTCGCCATGTACTCCTCGAGCTTCATCAGCATTCGGTCGTACCGGAGCCTGCACAGATTCACCCGATTTTTCACACGCAGGTCAGGGTGTACAGACACATTGCGGCCAGCAATGGGTCGTCAGCACGAAGCACGGAAGCAACCGCGAGAGAGACACACACGGGAGGGAGAGAAAGAGGGAGAGTTCGAGACGTCGAGAACAAGGTAGAGACGTGAACAGCAACAGAAAGATGGAGAGGTGGAGAAAGAAAACTAGAGACACAGAGAAGGATACAGAGGTGGATGGAGACACATAGAGGTAGGAAGGCCGAGAGAGAGAGAGAGCCAGAGGCCGAGTGTGAAACAGACAAGCATGGGGAGCGCAGCAGAGAAAGATCGACAGCGAGAGGCAGAGACGCGTTCATGGATATATACAGACAACGAGCGAAGCAGCGAGGCAAGGTTCGATGGTGAGGGCCGCTCGCCAGCGTGTCCAGAGCACCACAGAGAGTGGTGCCTTCTCGAAGGCAATGCCGGAGAACAAAATGTCCGTCCCCCCGACACGCTCACGCCCAGATTCACCTGTACGTACACCCTTCGCTCGCAACGGGACCTCTCGAAATGCACGCATGCATGTGTGTGGAGATTTCCATGCTGTTTCGGCGGTCTTCCGGACCTCTCGAGAACAGCCGAGACTGCGCCCAAACTCCGTGGCCGAGGGAGTCGCGTTCATTCCAGAACCCGCAGAGTGTCTCGTCCCCGCACAGGGAGAGGAGAGGGGCGAGGAGACAGAGTCACGCGAAAGGAGGCAAGACAAACGCCCGCAGAAGCTCCAACCCCGGAATGCATCGCGCCGCCCGAAGCAGCCGAGCCCGATCCCGGTTCGATCGGAGAGACAGGGACACACAGGCGTTCGATTCCAGCAGGAAGACGGCCGCGAGAAACTCACAGAAGTTTCGAGAGGCGGCGACTGGCCTTGTTGTCGGTCTTTCCAGGGGGGAGAACAAGCACGCCGTCTTCCAAGAGCAGCGTCACCTTTGTTAGACAGTGCAGGGCTGAGGGGAAAATCGGAGCAGGGAAGTCTGGCGTCTCTTCGAGGGATCTCGCGAGATGAGCCTTACGCCTTTTAAGACAGATATCCTTACGCTGTGGCTGCTTGTCGCTACACAAGGAGCGCCCTAACTGGCGGCACCGCTATTAACTCCGCTGCTGCGCTCTGCTCTCTGCTTCTGTCTTCTCGCCACGTCTCTCCTCCTAAACCTAGCCCCGCACATACGCCCACCATTATATACATAAATATATATATATATATATATATATATATATATATATATATGACAATCGGTATATATGAATACCAACAGATTTATGAATATCCATAAATACATGAATATCGATAGATATATGAATATCGATAAATATATGAATATCGATAAATATATGAATATCCATAAATATGTGAATATCGATAGATTTATGAATATCGATAAATATATGAATATCGATAAATATATGAATATCGATAAATATATGAATATCGATAAATATATGAATATCGATAAATATATGAATATCGATAGATTTATGAATATCGATAGATATATGAATATCGATAGATATATGAATATCGATAAATATATGAATATCGATAGATTTATGAATATCGATAGATTTATGAATATCGATAGATATATGAATATCGATAAATATATGAATATCGATAAATATATGAATATCGATAGATTTATGAATATCGATAGATATATGAATATCGATAAATATATGAATATCGATAGATTTATGAATATCGATAGATATATGAATATCGATAAATATATGAATATCGATAAATACATGAATATCGATAGATATATGAATATCGATAAATATATGAATATCGATAGATTTATGAATATCGATAAATATAGGAATATCGATAAATATATGAATATCGATAAATATATGAATATCGATAGATTTATGAATATCGATAGATATATGAATATCGATAAATATATGAATATCGATAAATATATGAATATCGATAGATATATGAATATAGATGGTGGTGCATACGCACGTGTACAGGAGAGCGTGGGAGGAGGTCCACGCTCACGCAGACACTTAGAGTGTGGCAAGCAAGCGTGCACGCAATGGAGAGAGACAGCGAGCGAACCGCGGAGGGTATCGGTGGCCATACTAACTTTTGAAGTAAAGTTTCGCAATCTTTCGGCGTTGGCGACTGCCTGCAGCCGTCGATTTCTCGCGGCTCTTTCGGCGCGCTTTGCTCTGGAAACAAAGAATCGATTCAAAAACAACCGAAGGGAAAAATGTGAAGTTGCTAGCGGAACGACGCCGAAACCACGCAATCCAAAAGGCACACCCACACAGGATCACGTGCACGTGCAGACCAATCGAGATATCACGAATTTCACAAAGCATGCACACATGCACGGAAACATAAGTATATATATATATATATATATATATATATAAAGTCCTAGATACCTACTAGGCAGATATGAACCCGTCTTTCCCTCTGACATATATATATATATAGAGAGAGATTGATACTGATACACGCATAGATATCCATATATATATATTTGACAGACTTAAATATGGCGAAAAATGTGTGTATGCATTGAGAGGTCGATATGCTTATCCTACACCCTTGGTGAGTATCTCTGTATGGTCCTGGCCGTGATGTGCGGGTGACTCGTTCTGCGTGTTTTCAGGCGGGATGTGTTTTCTCACGTCGGCGGCGTCTGCGACTTTTGCGCGTTTGTTTGGGCCCTGAGGCTCGACGTGAGTGGGGCTGAGGGGTGCGGCCTGCACGTCCTCGTCGCTGTCGTTTCCATCGCTGCTGGAATTCGAGAGCGAGGAATGGTCATCTGAGGAGGCATTCGGTTCGCCGTCTCGCTCCCCTGGTACAGGCCCCGAGGAAGGAAAAGAAGGAAAAGACGACGGAGAGGGAAACGAGGAAGGAAACGCGGGAGCTAGCGACTGAAGGTGATGCGCTTGAGGTGGAAGTGCCTGGTCGAGACTTTCGACGCCCGTTTTCACTGGAGCAGAGGAAGACGGGGCAGGCTGCAGCGACATTTTTGCTGTTTTGCTCAAACACGGGAGGTTTCTCAAAAACAAAACGTGACGCTCTCTCTCGCGTGCGTGGCCTTCGCCGAGGCGGTCGGACACGGAAGGCAAGAGACCAGAGCTGAAGAGGAAAAAGGTGGGAAGAACCGAAAGCGAAAAGGAGTGAAGAGAAAGCGAATGTGGCACGAAGGAAGGAAGAACCGATTTTATCAGCACGTGCGTTGAAGCCTGGTTCTTCACCCCTCAGTGCCGCGACGTGAGAATCCGTTGGTAGACAGCTGTTTTCGCCTTCCCGCGTCTCTGCAGAAAGCTGCGGTTCCTCAAGGGGCAAAGGCGGCCGAGATCCCGCACTGCATGGCCCTTCAATTTCTCATTCGTAAAGAGAGACAGAGAGGAAAAGGCCGCACCGCTCCCTCTTCTACAGACGTCCTTCTCTTGCTCAGTTCCTATCGCTTCATCTCTGTCTTTGTTCCTCCGCCGGTCGCCGCCGAGGCCGGTCTTCGATTCCGTTTGAGGCGGCGAGCGACACCACACCCTCTGCGCTTTTTTTCCGCAGCGCGAGGGCGGTGAGGAGAGAGGGAAAGGAAAAGAAGTCCTGGTCACCAACTGGAAAGACGGAGGAGACGAAGGGGGAGACAAGAAACGAACGCAGCAGAGACACACACAGTCGCACACACTTGCTGGCTGCTCGCCTGTTTGGCTTTCCCTCCTTCGTTTTTCTCACCGTTCCCTGCAGAGACTCTGTCCCCGCTGAACTGCGGAAAGGAAAAGAGAAGAAAAAGAAGTAGCAGCGAACAAGGCTACAGAGTTGCTGTCTTTCCTTTTCTCACGAGAGCGCGTTTTCGCAACGCCGACTGCATGCGCCGAGCCCGCCCGCCGCGCGTCCCCGCTGTGGTCGCGTGAAACGCGCAGCACAGAGACGACTAGGCTCGTATGCTTTTTTCTTTCGTTTCAGAGCGCGTTTCCAGTTTGCGCCGTTGACTCCGCATTTCCACTTTACCTTCTTTTGCACTTGTCTGCCCGTCGCTTTCCCTCGTTTTCCTTCTCGCGCGTCGATGCAGACCGCGAGCAGGCCGTGACTGTTTTTTTCGGGGCTTTCCTCAGGCCAACGTTTTCTCGGCAGACAGGGCGCAGATGTTTTCGGATTTGATCGAGGTGCGGCCTGGAACTCCACGAAACGGCTCGGTCTGTGTGTCGAATCTTTCTGAGACATTTCTCGCGAACTCCAGCCAGCCCACCGGCGCTCGCTTGGCTGATCTCCTCCGTGCGCTGCTCGTTTCTTGTCCAGTCCCAGCAAAGGCTGCGCATGTCTCTCTCTGCAACTGCTCTCCCAAACATAAGTTTCGGTAAATCTCTATACGTAGCTCTAGCCGGTCATAGAGATCTACTTTTGTATGCATGCATGCACCAGGACATGGATCCAGAGATCAATATGTGAAGGCATGAATGGGTACAAGTAATAAGTTTTGCGTTGGATGACGCTTCTTTTTCGATAGGTTTTTCATGTGGTCAGTCCAGCTCAGGTTATCAGCTTCGTTTTCCCCAGTGCGTGTGTCTCGGTTTTTCATCGCAACATGGCGACTGCTTGGCGAGTCAAATCGGCGTTCAGCCCCTCCTGCTTCTCTCCCTCTTCCTCGATTTCCTTGACCTTGGCCCCTTTGTCTTCTTTGTCTCCCTCGTGTAGTATCGCTTCTGCGCGAGCTCCTTCGTCTCGTGTTTCTGTGAAATCCGAGCACCAAGGGCCTTCCCCTCTCTCTTCTCCGCATTCGCGCTCGGCCTTTTCTGCCTCGCCGTTCCTCCGCTGGAACGCAAAGGCGGTCGTCCTCGGGCGTCCAGATGGCTCCCAGTCTTCTCGCCTGCTTTTCTCCACAGCAGTCTGGCGACCTCGGCGTCGGCCCCGCAGGCTCCTCCCAGCAGACGCGTCCCTCTGGCGCGGGGCGGCGCCCGAGTGGGCCCGAACCGAAGGCGGCCCCGCGATCGGGGCCCCGGGCCCAGAGCGCGGCGCGCCGACTCCGACCGCGCCCGAGCCGAACGCGGGGGCGCGTCTCGACAGAGCCCTGAGGGACACCGGCGCCCTGGACGGAAACGGCACGGAAATCAAGGGCCCGTTCGCCCTGGCGCTGGCCTTTGCGGCGATTCTCTTCCCGTTCCTTGGAATCTCCGACCGGCAAGGCCAGAGCCGCGCCGAGGCGTCTCGCGCGTCGGCTGTCTCCAAGCCTCCCTCCGCAGCGCGCTCGTCTCCCGCCACGTCTTCGGGGCTCGTCGGAGCGCTCCTCGCCCCGTCCCCCTCGGCCTCGCCCGCTCTCTGTGCGGAGAAACACGCCTCTTCTCCGCCCGCGCCAAGCGCGCCTTCGGGGGCTTTGTGTGACGCCCCGTCTCCGGCCTCTCCTTCTGATTCCGAGGCCTCGGATCCGGCTCTTTCTGACGCAGCCGCCTCGGATTCGATCTACCAGGAGCTGTGCGCGGACTCGTCCCTGCAGCTGTTCACAGGCACGGCGCACCCTGAGCTCGCGCGGGAGATTGCGGCGCACCTGAACGTGACGCTTGGGAGGACCCAGCTGGGACGGTACGCAGATGGCGAGGTGGTGATCCAAATTCTCGACGAGGTCCGGGGCAAAGACGTTTTTGTCATTCAAAGCACACCCGCAGCAGGCGGCGACGTCCACACGTGCCTCGTTGAGTTGTTTCTCCTCCTCACCGCCATTCGCAGGTAGAGGCGAAGGACACGAAACCAGAGAGAAAAAGGGGAAGAAAGCGATGGAGAGCAAGAAAGAAGGAAAGGGTAACGATGGAGAGAGCCTAGAGAGGAGTGAGAGCGAGGCAGATACGCGGCAGACCCGGACGGTAAAACGCAGGGATGTCAAACTCCGCACATACACAACGGTCAAGATGCCTCGTTTACCCCTTCCTCTAGGCGCATAAACAATTATATATATATATATATATATATATAGTTAGGTGGAAGGTTCCAGTGGAGTAAACCGATGTCTTTCTCTCCCTTTAGTCTTTCTTTAAAGACCGTTATATAAACCTGCAAAAGCATATATATATATATATATATATATATGCATTTGAATAATATGAACACCGGTGAATGCTTGTGTATGTATATCTGGAAATACAACGATGTGTGTATATATCTAATCGAAGAAACGTGTGTATTTCGGTTTGTTTTTAGGGCGTCGGCGAAGCGCATTATCGCTGTGCTTCCCTGCATGCCTTATGACCGCGAGACGGAGTTGACTCACGGCGACGACATTCTGACGCCCATGGCTGCAGCGGATCTGGCCATTCTTCTTCAGGTGAGAGAGCAAGGAAGCGATAGAGATCAAAGTTGACATGTGTGCATGCATTGCATGCGTTCGGATGAAAATGAGGGGGCGATGCCAGATTGCCGCGTCTGTTGGAGAGAAGAGACTGTTGTCGAGAGGAGACGAGACGCACCGCGTGATGAAGGCGAACCGAGGAGATACTGCTTGGGACTCCCAACAGCTACGACCAGGCGCGTGGAACTGCGTTCCTCTACGTGTAAATCAGTTTGTCTCAGTAGAACTCAGAGACGCCATTGAAGAAACATGACATGCGAATGAGGAAAATCATGTACAAACACATGTACAGAGATGCATTTGTATATATGCTCATATATGTATGTTTATGTATACGTTATGTATAAAGTCATGTATATATATATATATATATATATATGTGGGCAGGGGTACAGGCGCTTGATCGGTAGAGGCAGGTGTATCGATTGGGGACGCGGCAAGAGGAGATGCTAGCGCGACTGTAGAGGAATGCGTGTGGTGGTCTGGAGGCGCGCGATTCGTGACGCGTCTGTTGGGCACAGAGCCCGAAGCTGCATGCGCTTCTGTGCAGTGTTTTCCTCTGCGTCTCCACAGGTATGCGGCGCAGACGGGGTCATGTTTGTGGACATCCACAACCCGCGCATGGAAGGCTTCTTTACCTCGCCCTCGGGCCCGCCGCTGCCGATGACAAACATCCAGCCTCACCGCCTCGCCGTCAAGTACTTCCAGAAGAAGGATCTCGTGCGGCCCGTGGTAAGGCTCGAAGAACGAAGGTGCAAAAGGAACGAAGCCGTGCGGGATCCTGTTGCTAGCAGGTGTCTATCTCCCGACTAAATGCATGCATGTGAATTTTCATGTCACTGTATGTGTGTGCTCCTATACACACAGACACATGTATTGAGTCCGACAGTTCTGTACACACGTATGGATCCTAACTACCGATGTATATTATATATGAGTATTTTCACATGTGCAAGTATTCATGTATGTTTATGAATATCTGAACACGTATGTTTCAGGTGTGAAAAGATAGAAGACTGGGGAAGAGGCGTATCCTGTCTTTCCGGTCTCTGAATGCTTCCCATATAATCGCAGTCCATGCCTGCCTGCCGAATCTGCGTAACGCTCTCTGTAGTTCACAAAGTATTCGGCTCTGCCTCTCTGGAAGTGCGTGCGTATATGTATATGTGTGGCCAAATGTATCCACATATCGGCGATGGGGAGGCGTCGAGCTGTGCGGGGGATTTTAGAGACCCCTGACTCGTGCTGTGCGCGTTTCCTTCCGGCAGGTCGTCGCCACAGACAACACAGCCGGCGAGAAGGCCATGGCCTTCTGGACGCTCTTGAAGAAGAACGGAATCAGCGCCGGTTTCACCACCATGGTAGGCAAGGCGCGAAAAGGGAGGCGTGGTCCCACAACTACCAATGCACAGTCACAGATATACAATCAACGAACATACCGACATGCATACATGCATACATCCACACAGAAATTGCATGCATATACCCATGCATAGACGTATCTATACATATATACATATATACATATATATATATATGTTTATATAGACATCGACAGATTTATACAGCTATATAGAATGCGCAGACACAGGGCGTACGTATAAACATATCGCTGACTATATAATTTCATGTTCATATTTGTATTTACATGTATGAGTACCTCTATCCATATCTACATGCGGATAAGTATGTACCTTGATATCTATATTGGTGCATTAGTTGACAGATATGCACATGCATATCTATGTGCATCTTCGTAGGCGAGTGTCGTCTGCATGCAGGAGTCTGTCAATGCATGTGTTGGGCAGTCTGTGATCCCCGACCCCGCTGGGCTCCAGTGCGGACCGGCTTCGCCTGTGCCTGAGGCCCCCAGTCTCGTGCGGCTTTCTGCTCTCAGGTGTGTGATGCTCCGAAGCGGGAGGTGCGAGAAGGCTCTCCCATTCTCTTCTCCAATGTTGGGGAGCGGCCGGCGAGTTCCTGCGAGGGCGAGAATAACCGCATGGCGTTGAACCACGTGGGAAACGTCGAGGGCTGTGACTGCATCATAGTGGACGACATCATCGACACCGGGGAGAAGGCAGCGGCGACCGCGAAGGAGTTGCAGGCTGGCGGCGCGCGACGAATCTTCATGCTCGCCACGCACGGCGTCCTCTCCAAGGGCTCTGTAGACCGGATCAACAAAAGCCCGATCCAGGAAGTAAGCGAGGGGACAGAGAGGCAGAACTAAAGAGAAGAACCGAAGGGAGACAGAGAAAGCGCAGGACGCGACTCGGGCGCGCCAGAGAGCGCAGAAGGAGGCCGCATGGTCGACAGAACGAAGCACGGGAGGCGTGCTATCTCCTCTAACTCTCGTCCTGTGCACGATTCCCCGGTTTTCCCTGCCGGGAGCCCTTTTGTGTCTTCTTGTTTCGATGTCGTGAATCGCACCGCCTGGCGTGTAGCGGGGTCTAGGTCTGTGTCGAGCGGTTTGCGTGTTCAAGCTCTTTTGCTCCCTCTTCGTTCCGTGTTTCCCGCGTTCTTTCTGCGGCCGCGTCCCGTCGCTGTACCCCGGCCCTGGAGGGGGTCGGCGCCCTGAGCCGGTAGTAGGGCCCTCAGGCGCAGATGGTGCGCTTTGTTCTCCAGCTTCTTGTGTGGGGTGTTTGGCCGTTCCGAGGGCCGATGTCGTGGCGGTTTGCGTAGCGTCTGTTCTCGGGCCTTCCGAGCCTCCGCGGCCACACAGCGCGGGCTCGCTCCCCACGTGGCGTCTTCATCTGCAACAGTCTGTCTGCTCTCACCTCTGCTGCGCAGGTTGTTCTCACCAACACTGTGCCGATTCCGCCGCACATCTTCTGCGAGAAGCTAGTCGTTCTGTCTGTGGGAAAACTCATGGCTGAGGCCATCAAGCGCGTGCATGCGGAGGAGTCGCTTTCGAATTTATTCGATTGCCGCACGGTGGCGGCGCAGCTCCCTGAGCGGAACACGTCCAAGTAGACGTCTCACGCAAACGCGACGCGCCCTGCCTAGGGTTTACGGTATGACCTGCAGGAAGCGCCAAGTGCGCGGACGACGGCAGAGTGAAGAAGACGCATTGACGGCAGTGGAGAAGCCAGAGACTCACACGTGAAGCGTCGAGCAGAATCCAAAAAGGCCCTCTCGCTGGGGGTCGTCCTTCGTCGCGTATTCCTTGTTTCCTTGTCTTGTTCGATTTCACTTTTTCGTGATACTCCTTTCTTTCTTTTCCTGTCTGGTTTCGGCTCTGCCCGGAGTTCGCCGCTGGCGATTTCCCGCTCGCTCGCCTGTCCAACGCGGTCGATGTTGGAGGGAGCATTTCTCAGTTCCATTGCGCAGGCTGTGGGGCAGGGCGACGCATGCGCCGGCCCGCTGGTGAGCCTTGCGGGGCGTGTAGTTTTGTCGACACCAGATTCGGATGGAGGGGCTGACCCATATGTATAGAAGATGTTGTAGCCAATGTAGCTGATGGTCCAGGCACTGCCTTCTATGCTGTGTCATGCTCTCTTTTCTGTCTTGTGTCATGTTTCTGCCTTTCGTCTCTCGTCTGTCTCTACTGTCTCGGTTTTCTGCGAGGATTGTTCTTTTCTCTTGATTGTCGCCCATGCCATCGTTTTCCCCGTACCGATTTGAAGCGGTTTGCAGGCTTCGCCGTGGCTCGAAATTCTATTTCCGTCTCTGAGGTCGCAGCTCAGCCGCCCGGGCCCTCCTCCAAATCGCGTTTCTGATTCGTCTCGTGCTACGTCCCCCCCCATGTCACTCGGAGGTGTTTTGCCTTGTCCGGTCTGTGACTCCGTACCGCGTAGCGCCTCTGTCTCAGAGCGAGCGAGGTCCTCAGCGCATCAGTGGCGCAAGTTGCGCCTCGATGAAGAAAGGTGTCTTGGTACACAGTTGACGCCCCCTGCTGTTTGCATGTATCCGCATATGTGTAGTAGTGTATATGTATATAAATATTTGAGTTTCGTGCGCGGTTCATATATATATATATATATATATATGTATATGTGTATATATATGTATGAAACTGCATGTATATGTAGATATGAAGTGCATATCTCCCCTCCGTGTGTATGGAAAAGTGTAGACAAGCATCTCTGGAATCGGGGGGGGAAATCTGTGCAGGAAGCATCACGATGACGTGAACGGCGGCGGCCAGATGTCCTTGCATGCAAGTTGTTGGTTTGTGGCTCGCGACCCAGAAGAGCCGAAGCGCCCGATTTGAAACCGCCTGCGAATCCTCTTGGAGAGAAGGCGCGTCAGTGGTGCTCGAAGATTAGCGTCGCGATAGGGGCACTGACGGGGACACCCGGAAGCCGCACGCGACAAAGGAACCGTCTTTGCGCTTTCGAGACCGACCGCAGGTTCGACGTTTTTTCCTGTAATGCCTTGTGTGGCAGGAAGGCAAGGAAGGTCCCCTTTGCCATCAGTGGTGTCCGGTGTACGCACACGGGAAATAGGGTAGGGTCGATGGCACAACAGGCTTGTGAACGTTTGCCATGGCCGCCTGCACTGCAAACTCTCTCCGTGCATGTCTATGCTGTTGTTGCGTGATTTGGAGAGAAACCCCGAGAACGTTAATCTCTGCGCGTCGCCTCTGGGCTCCCCTCTCCCTCAACCGTTTTCCAGAGTGATCGTGAAATGCGATGCGAAACACGCGACTCTCTACTCATGAACAGGCCACCCATATCCCGAGCCTGTGCATCTCAATGTGTCGGTCTGACGGCCGTTGGCTCGTAGATAGAGCACGCGCTCGACGCAGAGCCGTTCGGATCGCGATTTCGGGGGAGAGTCGAGTTTTCGACAGAGCCACAAAAACGCGATACGACAGGACGCAGACCTGGGCGGGTCTGTGTAGATACACTCGAGGCCCGCGCCTTCGCACCAGAGGCAGAATCGGTAGAGCGACATGGCTGTGGCAGGCATAAAGGCCGAGGGTGCGAGACGTTTACAAGAATTGACAAGTCTGTGTACATCTCAGCGCGTCCTCGAGTGGCGCATCTGTCGTGGTCGAAAACGACCTTAACGAAAGGCCACCAGTTGTCTGTCCCCCGGACGTGCAAACGCATAGACGAAAGCAAACATGTCAACCTCCACGCCGAAACCGAACGCAAAAACATTTCGCGCAGATTCAATTGGCAGCTGCCAGAGAGACGCTGTGACGGTACGAGCGGGACGCGGTGCACGCAGAGAACGAGGACGTAGCGAGGAGACAAGACACGGAGGGCGACGTAACTGGAGCCCAGACGAGGGACCAGGATGCAGACAGCAGGAGCGGGACGGTGCGAGGACGTTATGGGCAGGAGTCGCGGAAAACGAGAATAAAAAGATAAGATATCCAAAAAATCAGAGAACGGGAGGGACGAGCGACACAGAAACGCCCACGTAAACAGGCAACAGAGGCAGATGGAGCGGAGAGAGAGGACATAGCTCGATCAACGCACCCCACATCTGCATGTTCCTGCCCCGCATTGGTCTCCGCCTCTCTAATTCTGAACAGCGAGAAGACCTAGCTGTCTGCATTCCGTCGACTTCCCAGGCTTTGCGCCTGCATGCCCTCTCGTGCTTCATCCCCGGAAGCATGTGTCATTCCTTCCGTTCCATGTTTCAGACTTGGCACCTCTCGTCACATTTCCTCTCTCCTCAGGTGCTTCTCTCTCTGGTTTCTCTCGTCCGTCTGTCCCTTTCTCTCTACTCTCTTTCTCCGTCGTCTCGTCTTTCTCCTTTCTCTCCCTTCTCTCCTTTCTTTCCTTTCTCTCCTTTCTCTTCTCTCTCCGTTCTCTCGGTCCCTTCATCCTACCCGGTCTCGCAAACAGTCTGCGCTGCCATCGTGCGAGTGAATCTGCGGCAGATTTTCGACCTTCCTTCCTTGGCGCCATCTGCTTTCTTCTTTTCTTTGTTCTCTCTGTTCCTCCCATCTTGTGTTCCCTTCCTTCTGCCGCTTCCTGCCTCTACCTTCCTTTCGCGCCGTTCCGCCCCTTTCCCTCCGTGTCTCTCTCGCGTCCCGTCGCTGCCTCGACCCCCTTCTCACCGGCCCTCGGCGCTCGACGCTCTGCTACCAGGCCTTCTCTGCAACGCGGCCGCTGCGCGCTGCTGCTGCGCCTCCGCCGCCCTCCGCAGCTGCTGGCAGCCGCGCCTGACCGTCTGCGACAAAACCGCGAGTCGACAGAGCGCGCAAACGCGCGATGAAGGCTAGACGATGCGCAGTCATACATTCTCTATATCGCCAACAACACACTCCTAGTTCACAGACACCCTGCGGCACTGCTTCCGCGGGAGACAGGCAGAGATGGATCGGCCGAGCGAAAGCTACGAAGAGCGAGAGACGCGAAAAAATGGATGGAGTCGCGAGAAAAAAGGGAGACGGCCCTGCGTCGACCTTTGCACCGCATCACGCGCGAAAGGCCCGTCGCGGCCTCTGTGGTGGGTGCGCGTCAGGCAAGCTTCGCGCCTGGTCGCCTTTGTCCGTGTGTTCACCGCCCGCCGCTCTCTGCCATGCAAGGCTTCTCACCATTCTCATCAAATCGTCAAAGTTCTCTCTGGCAGTGAACAAGTTCATCTCGAGAGTCGCGGAGAGCGGAATCTCCAGCTGGGCCTGAATCTGCTCGTGGAGTGGCAAATCCGAGGTCCGCGAAGCCGCCAATGTCGCCGCTTCTGCGCTCGGAAACTCAGCGTCGGGGTTGCACATGTGCTGCTCCTCGAGGCCTCCTTTTCTGCGGTACGGGCCTTCTTCCGGGTGAAGGGCTGAATCCAGAAAAGGGAAAAAACAGGAGACGAAGCGGGTCACCGGCACAAACGCGTGCACAGCTCGGCCCTCTGCATTCGCACCTCCTTCCCAAATACATGGCAAGGGCCAAATCGTCATTCGAGGAGAGGTTCGAGTTCCCCGGTGTTCTCGTTATTTGCCTCTCTCCGAGCTGTTTTCTCGTGCACTTCTTCTCTCCCTCATCTTTCGTGTCCTCGATCCCGTCCACGCGACGTTTTCCTGCGTTCCGAGTCCGTCTCTCGCGATTCGAATTGTGCGTGTGAGTCTCGACTGTTCTACTTGTGCTATTTCTGTCGCCTCCTTCTCTGCTCCTGTCTGGCTCGGTAGGCCTCGATCCTCTCGAGCTTTCATGCGCGACGCGCACGGCCGTCCTCTTTGTGCCCGTTTCCCGTGTTCCTCCAGTTGTCGTCTGCGAGAGTGCCTGTCTTCGCGGCCTTCTCCGCTGTTCACCTCACCTTGCTGCTCGTCAAGAAAACTGATGATTCTGAAGGCGGTCTCTGTGTCTGTTTCTCGCAAGTCCACGCGACCGCTGGAGATGTACGGAACCTGGGAAAAAAGAAACAAGCGAGATTCGGGACGAACGCTGGACTCTTTAGAGTTTAGGGTTCCGCATTCAGGCACCGCCAGCTGCCGTAACTCGGACCGACGGATTCTTTCCACAAAAACGCACGGCCGGCTGCGCTCGGCACCTCGTGACCTACACAGCTAAACTCGGTTTTCGCGTCGTTTGTCGTTCGTGGGTAAGACGAGAGACGCAGGCGAGACGTGTACACGTCATTCATTGCGTTCTCGAGGGCCGACCCACAACGGACGAAAAGAAATGCATGCGCGCACAGCTACATTTGTATTGGTCTATTCTGAGGGGCTCGGCATTCGGAGTACGTATGAAGCGCGGTCACGCACGAGGCTTTGGCAGGAGACACCACACCACCAAAAATCTGTGCATGTGTCGAGATTGGAGTGTATGTACAGACACGATACCTATTTCTGGTGATAAGAGAGGAAGCGGTGTCCAGCGTACATTTGAAAAACCAAAATGGACAGCTCCGGCTCACCAGAATGCGACTGAGCTTCTTGACCCATTCGTTCGGGTCGGTCTCTGCCTCCTTCAAAATTTCCGTCAAGACGTCTTTGCTCGCCTCACGCTGCAGACACGCAGGGCACGGCCATGCACAAAACAGGCGGGCGAGTGACGATCTGTCATGGAAACACAAGAATCAAAGCAGGCGTAACGCGGCAAGGCCAGGCATGGATGTGTCAGGGACCAAGCAAAAAACGACCGGTCGCGTGGCGCTGAGGGGAACTTGAGCACAAACAAAACGCGCCGCCTGGCACAGGTTCAGGCATGTAACGGTCTTGCATGTGAGTGGAAAATGTGAGTCGCTGATACATACGAAAAAAAAATCTACACAGCCAGCTCGCGAACTGCCGGAATAGGGAGGGGTGACGGGCCGTCGCCAATGGCGAGACAAGGCTGCGAAACTACACTAAAAAAAGAAGCGGAAACCGAGAAGAACAACTCGCGTCTCGTTGGTATGACGCCGAGGCACACGAGAGAAACGTGAAGACGCCGGGAGAGGCGGGCGGGGAGGGAGGAGGCAGAAGAAAGGACTGTCTAGAGAATAGGAACTGAGAGGGCGAAACACTGGAATTCTTCCGTTTTGTTCCGACGACGCCGAGAGGATGTCTCTCAAGACGAAGAAGTGAATGAGCGCGAAAAGGAGAAAATGGAGGCGGAGCGACATAGAGTGGACTTCGGGTTCTGCTTGCTTACGAGTGCTGGGCGAAGATAGAGGAAAGAAGTCAAGACGCGGACTTTGAGTGGCGTGGACAGCATGATGAATCGCTGGTGTATGTAAACCAGAAGCGCAGGCGTTAACAGTCGAGCTGCATGGCAGGACGACCAGTTGTCCTTAATACTTCGTAGATATGCAATATACCTGCTGCTGAGGGCCTCATCTCTGGCCAGGTTAGCTGTTCCTGTCACCGAGCCCCCCTTCATCTGCGTTTCGCCTTCCTCTTGGCCGGCCTTCTCACTCCCGCCCGCCGTGCTTCCTTCTTCCGCCTCCATTTGAAAGAATCGGAAAGAATGACGAGCGCCGGAACGCTTTCGACAGCAGGAAGACGGAGAAGGGGAACACCCGCTTACCAAAAGGGGACAGGGACGGCCGCCAACAGGCTAACTTATAAGAGACGGTCAGAGGAAGAGCTGGACAGCCATAAAACCAGTCAGCCGAGTGTGCGCACAACGCGACAAGAAGTACGGAGCCTGGCATGGAGCTGACAGCCTGTCCATTACGTCAGATTCTGTGTGTTGACATGGTCAGAACAAACTTCGCAACGTACGTCGCAACCTTAAGCCGAGTCAGTGGGAAGGTGAAGCGGGAAAGAATCGAAACGAAGCCGCCATCTTCTTGTCTCCAGCGAACTCAGAAGCGTGGCCTGTCTTCCAGGCCTCGCGGCGTTAATCCGGGGTGTACATCGCTTGCACACCAAACAGTGGAGTGTTTTACGGAGAAGCGCTTAAAACTCAAGCGAAAAAAGCGCGTAAGGGAGCTTGGGCCCTCTCTATTCGCGGTATTTTGACGCCTTTGCACACTCCTCTGGTCTTGGGTTCAGCCTACCGCAGTTCGAACCCTTCAGGCAGCGCCTGCACGAGCGCGGCGTGTCTCGCCTCCCTCGGGACAGCCTGGACGGCTGGAACAAACGGGGAAATGGCCGCCAAAAAGGTGGGTGTCGTTCTGTTCTGTGTGTGCGGCGATGCTCTCTGGATGATCGCGACCCACTCCAGTTTTTTCCAGCCTGCGGCTTCCCAGGAAAAGGGACTCCAGACTCGCCTTTTTCTCTGCGGCCTCAGCGCAACGCGCAATTTTCGACACTGTGCGCAAAGCGCGCTCCGGACTGGCCACGCCGTCGGCTTATCTTCGGGTAGCTCCCCAGAAGAATTTTTCGGGCGCGTGGGGTTGACGGAAAAAAGACGAGAGAAGAAGAGCGTGCTTGCCGACTGCATGCGGCCGTGAAGTGTAGGTTGCTAGGACCCCTGCTAAATTTCCAGGGTGCGGGGCAACTAAGAGGTCTCTCTCCTTCGCGTCGTCTTCTCTCCGCGCTGTTCGCTCGGTTGGCCTCGTTCTTCCTCCACAGACACTTCTCGACGCGACTCCGCAGGGACTCCGAGCCCGTTGTACTTTTTTTCCTGTCTTTTTGTCGGTTCGCGTTTCCCCTCGGCTGCCGACTCGTCCCTCTCTCCCGCCCCGTCGCCACCATGAAGTCTGTGTATGCCTCTGAGACTATCACCATCCCTGCGGGAGGTAAGTTTGTCAAAGAATTGCGATAGGGCGATTCGCCGAGGAAAAATGCGTGAACTTTTTCATGCCTAGCCTTTGAGGAAGAGTTGCCATTTTTTCTGCGGGTTCCGGGACCTCGTTTTTTGTCCTCCCGCATGTATGTAGATGTGCCCCGACCCCTAGGAAAGCGGCAGAACACACTGGGGGAAAATGCGCCAAGAGCATAGGACTCTGGTCATTCAGACCCAAACTGGCAAAGCGGAAGTGTTTCCATCGCCACTTGGGAAGCGAAGCAGCTGCATTTTAGAGATCTTCGCTGGTCATGGAGGGGCGTTGAACAGGGAAGAGGGGTGGCCGCTCCTTCCTCTGGCCGCTCTCGCCTCCGCTTTTTGGGTCAGCTGTGTCTGATCTGCGTCAATTATATGCATGCTTTGCTGTCGTTAAAACTCGTCGTCTGAGCCCCGCTTCTTGCCTTTCGGTGCGCATCTTCCAATTTTTTGGAGGCAGGATGCGCAGAAAATGCGAAAAGTTGTAGCTGATGCTCGGCGAGGGGGGACAGGGTAGGCAGTGTCGGTACTCCGAAGGCGTTTTTAGTCTCGCGCCCGGAATACGGCAGGCCCTCGTCAGGGACGGCGGCGCTTCGTGTTGAATATGTGTGGCTGCCGGTTGTCACATTCTTCTCCAGTGTCACGAGTGTGCGGCTTCTTCCCGCAAAAGCCGAATGTGTTTCTGTTCGCACTTGGATTCGTTTGTAGCACACGAACGTCTGTGTGTGGGTGTCCTGATCTCGGGTTTGAGGGTGGACACAGAGCGGGAAAGACAAAGGGCAAATTTGCGGCGAGTCTCTTCATGTGCTTATGTTGCTTGCATAAGTGTAGACATGCTGTGACCGCTGTCTGAACCATGAGCGAAACAAGTGCGACGCGGCACGATGTGGAAACAGGACGCTTTCAGGGACCGTAGGAAAGTCAGTCCGTTTCTGAGGTGCTCGCGAGGAACGAAGTGGCATAGATGGCCTGTGTTTTCGTGGCAACACGAAAGCCGCTACGGCTTTGGAAACCTCCACTTCTACGTAGGGTGTCTGTACAGTTCCGGGGTTGCGAACAGTTTGTTCTGCGCGTCTGTGACCAGTTACCTGTGTCTGGTGGAGGGAGGTTAGAGTTGAACGGGCCCGACGAGACCCGAACGATTGCAGAAAACGGAATTGTGACAAAATGCAGGGCGTGTATTTGATCTATCTGTATAAATAATTCGTACAGAGAAGTAGTGGAGAGCAAAGAGGCTGGGGGAAACATCTGCAGGCGTTTCTTCTCTTGGAGGTGTCGACATATGTCTCCAACGATCAAAAAGTCGCTGTGCAGATTGCTGCGTGGCGATGGTTTTTGCGAGGCGTCTCGCTCCCGGCGCGGGTGGAAGAGGCATCTTTGCTGTCCGGTTTTGTTGTTTATCTGCAGTCACGGTGGATGTGAAGTCGCGGGTGGTGACGGTGAAAGGCAAGTATGGCGAAATCACGCGTGCGTTCCGCCATCTCCCCGTCGACATCCAGAAGACCAAGTCGGGGAACCGACTGAAGGTCGAGATGTGGTACGGAACCTGCAGAGACCTCAGCTGCATCCGCACGCTGTGCTCCCACATCAAGAACATGTTCACTGGTGTGATGAAGAAGTTCCAGTACAAGATGCGCTTCGTGTATGCGCATTTTCCCATCAACGTGAACATCAGCGCCAACGGAAGCGTCGTCGAAATCCGCAACTTCTTGGGCGAGAAGCGCGTGCGAATCGTCAAGATGCTTCCGGGTGTCAAGTGTGAAAAGGCCACCAACGTTAAGGACGAAATCGCGCTGACTGGAACGGACGTCGAGCTCGTCTCTCGATCAGGTACGGGCTTCCAAGAGGCGAACGCGAGGGGGTGTGGTCGGGCCGGCAAAAACATGTAACGGGCCCCAGATGATCTCTCAAGGGGAATAGATGTACCTGTGCATCTATGCAAAAATGCGTGCGTATGGCGCGGCAGCGTAGCAGTCGACACCTGGGTGGCAGAAGATAAACCGACGATGGCCGGTGTTGAGAACTAGACGACCCTCACGTAGACGTCTCTAGGCGACAGACGCACGCAGGTTTTGTGCGTGGATGCTTTCACGACGCCAAGTTGTTCGTCTTGATATTGCGGTTGCCTCCGCACCAGAGATGTGCCAGTGTTTAAGCGAGCGTCGATCGATACACAGATCTTGGGCAGCGCACGGAACTGCACAGTGCAGTGTGTTCACGCTCTCTCAGATCGTTTGTCTGCGGTCGCGCAACATGCAGCCACATGTGTCGGTGTTTCTGTTCGTGTACTTCAGCGGCTTTGATCCACCAGTCGACCTTGGTCAGGAGAAAGGATATTCGTAAATTCTTGGACGGCATCTACGTGTCAGAGACGAGCACTGTGGAACAGGACGCGTAAATGACAGGAAGCAAGGGCCTGCTCTCTGCCGTTCTCTGCGTGTCTCACACGCTCCTCGATGTGTGTCCGTAAGGACAGAGGGATCGTTTGTGGGCTCAGCGAGAACACAGATAAGCTGCCTCCGCGTGTGTCGAGGATGAGGGAGAGAAGGAGCCGAAACTAGTTTACGTTTGCCTGTTTCCCTTGCGTCGTCCAAGAGTGCTTTTTTAGGTGGCAGCTTTTCCCAGCTTCGGCTTGGAGAAGGACTCCACTGGGCATGTTGGTATCGATGTTTCTGTCATCAACACGACTTCTTTGCAACTGCCTCCTGGAACTAAACGTCGCATCAGTTGCGAGTGTGGTTAGAAAGCGAGCTCAGCAAGGCCCTTGCAGAGGCTCTTTTCGCTGCGGTGGCAGCGACACTCTACTTGTTTGTGACGCACGTTCTTTCACGCAGCGTTAGTTAGCAATCTTGCAGCTCCGCGGCAGAAACGGTGCCGTTAGTTTTCTCATTCTCCTCGTGGCCCCGTTACCGGAGTCCCGGTTGCGTGAGCCTGTCCGAGATGAGGTTCCTTCTCAGTAGAGAGGCAGCTGCTGTTTCCGTGTAGAAATAGTAGCCAGGGAGACGAAGACACCGTACCGTTCTCGCTTACTCAGAACACGGGAAGTTTTGTTCTCCGAGCCGCAGTTTACGAACGCGGCAGTTCGGCGCTTCCAAATGAGTTTCATGGAGCAAGGCGCCGTCGCTAGGGCAGCGTTAGTATGTCGTGTGGGCCAAGCATCGTTGGCCAGTTTTTTTTTCCTCGGCGAATGTGTGGCTTTCACACCGCGCGTAGACATTTCTCTGCTGTTGATCCCTCACGACGCCTCTGATGCGGATCTACACCTCACAGCCCCTCTGTGGAATGACACTGGGGCAGTTCGAAACAAACGTTCACTTGTGTTCCGTCTACGTTTACCCTGCGGGGGCGTCCAGAGGAAAGGCAGAAGAAATGGAACACAGTGGTAGACCGTCTTTCTCTCTATGGAATGTGACGGAGTAATGCCACACAACAATGCCCTGACTCACCCCTCAGCACACCGCGGGTGCGAGTCTCACTCGTCGCACGTACATTCGACACATATGGGAGAGGCATTCATTCCTCGCTGAATGCCAGGCGGTAAGCAACCTAGGAGCAAACTGTCTCGTGAAAAGGCCTCGACATATTTGCTGGCAATCCGAGGATCTCGGAGCAGCAACGTTGCTGTCTGACTGGGACCTGTTCGATCGAGCAGATGCTCACTACATCGCTGGTGCTACACATGCGTAACCATTTTTTCCGGCAGACTCGAGGTGTAGGGGTCTCGACGAAAAGAGGATGGCCTGGTAACAGCTTTCACGGCACTGTATCTTTTGCTCCAGTCGAACAGACTGGATCTTGCGATATTGGCGAAAGTACCAGAAGCGAAACGATGTTCGGCGACGTAATTACAGTGAACAGCCCTTTATCTCGTCTCAGTCTCCCTACGAGCACCGGTGTTCGTGTACGTGTCACAAATCCATCCCAGCCGATTCGTTTCGGATCAGAAAAGATGATCGAAACGCACGTCAGTGTCGCGTTCTTACGAAACTTGTTCTTCATAGAGAAACACTGCTTCGTCACATGCATTGTGAGCGGCTACAGTCAGTGGTCTCTACCCCATCAGCTGTCAATGCTGGAACGGGGCCTTTTTCGGGCATCTTTGTAAGCCCCAGACAACAGTCTGCCATGACTGTAAGTAGAAACCTGTCGTACGTAAACAGTATTTTTGTAAAAGAAGGAAATACAGAAAGTTTTTTCTTGGATGTGCCTAGCTATTATCTCCTATTTAACGTGATAAAACTATCCACTAATTCCTCGAGCAAACAAAGCAGACATCATCTTACCTCCAGCAAGAGATGCCGCCAGTTCTGTGTGTTCGGGGGTGCGTACCTGTTTTTTCATTTTCGTCCTGAGCAAACGCGTGGGTGTCAACGAAACCTCTGTGAGGTTGCGGCGCTTAACCGAACAATATCCAATACGACAGTAGACGTTTCGCTGTTTGACTGAACGGCCTCGTTACCGGGCAGTCTAAAAGAAAAAATGTGGTTGCGTCTGCAGCCCCCTAGCGACTGTGCCGAACAGCCGTAGCTGGTGTGTTTTACCGTCATATCACATTATCCAAAATGGTAGCAGATCTAGCAGCAGAAGGGAGCTATACGCAGGCGGATAAGCACATCGCCGCACCGTAGCTTCTCTTGGAAGCCCACCCGATTCGGGATGTTTATACCTATCCTTGTTGCTGCCTACCTGCTAGGATTTTACCTATAGCCGCCCTGTCACTCTGTCCGTGGCCCGTTAACTCGCCTGTGCCTGCCGTTAAAATAAAGGCAGCTGCGCCCGGATCGGGCGAAATGAATGCTACTAGAACATCATGGGCCTGTCTTGGGTTACGCGATACTCTTTCATCCGCTTCTTGCGTCACGCCGCGATCCAGGAAGCAAAGGTATGGGCAAGCGATTTCGAAAAAGGCAACAACGTGGGGAATGGCCCTCAGGAGAGTTCTTCGAAGAAACGGGTGGCGTAGATCATCTGAACACTTTGGCGATGGAGAGCAAGAGTATGAGCTCTTGGAGTACGAGCTGACGCAAAAGAGTCGAAGGGGCATTGCTATCATGTTATGCAGTTTGACCCCCCCCCCCCCTCTCCTCGTGTTTGGTTATTGTTAGTTACTCACATCTGGGCAAAATGAGGTGCGAGTAGCATTGTTTCAGATATCGTCTCGCTTCAACTCACATAGTACGGACTGTGAGCAGGTACTGGGTGCCTAGCCAACCTATACGCGAGCTATTCCCCAAAACTTCAAACGCGCTATCGTGGTCCACACTCCGGAGCAACAACACACCTACGAAAGAGGGGGACTCCTGTTGTCACGCCTGGTGAATCTACTTTTCTCCCCAGAGCCACATTTTCATCCGCAGAAGTCGGGAACGGTTCTTTTGACTGTGTTGTTGTATCGGCACACAGTGCAATCGTGGTTCTTGACAGCGGTGTGTGTGTCGATGCAGCAAGAAATCCTGCGTCGAACCATGGCCGAGACGCCAGGATTCGAGCCGCATTCGGCATTCAGTGCTCTCGATCGCGAACGAAAAGGATTTCTTTCTCGTGAGTACCTTTCTATCGTCACGGCTGCTGGCACGAATCATCCGTACGCTTGTAGAGCGGGAGGGCAGTTTTCCACGAATAGCGTTATGATAGTGAGCCTTGTCGATGAAATTCCACGGGACACCCCTGTGAATGCTTTCTGCTTTTGCTATTTCAGTCCTATAACTGGTCAATTTTGTGCGGAAGCTGTCGCTCACTAGCATAGAACAACCCTCCCGTTGACACGCCACGTTTGTGTCGGCTTTTTCCTAGAGGACGACTTCAGTGTCTTTCTTAAGGCGAACGGACAACACTTCGCAGAGAATGACGTCGGCAACCTCCTCGAACGCCTCGATGTGAATGCGGATGGCCGCGTTGGTGTTTACGAGTGAGTCTACTATTCTGACTGGTGGCTAGGACACGCGATTTAGCGTAGACAAGGCACAACATGAACACGTGGCAGGAGTATTCTTCCGTGGTCGAGACGCGTTTGGAAATCGAAAACAATTACGTAAGAGGAGCTGAAAGGCCGCAGGAACACGCACTCGTCTGTCACTTGACTTGCTTTCCGCTGCTCTGTAGGCTGTTACGTGCTCCATGGAAAACGTTGGTTTATTTTCCCTGAATTGCCTTTTCTCTGACTGCAGCTTCGTCGCTGCTGTCATGCCGATGGATAAGCTTCCCCGATCAGTGGAAACAAGCCGAGGACAGCGAAAGGGCGCGGGTCTTGAAAAAGACGCAGCTGAGTGTCTCGCCCTCTTCTTGGCCTGCGAGATCAAGCTTCACGCAGACCACCGCCGGAGAATAAGCCTCCTGTTTGCACAGAGAGACTTCAACATACGTGAAGCCTTCGATCTGTTTGACTCGGATTTCACAGGCTTCATGCCTATGGGTATGAGCAATTCATGCGGAAGCGCCAGTCGTAGTCAGGAACGCTTTCCAGGGTCGTTTGCTCCTGTGTCGTTCCGGTGGCACGAATGTTGTGGTGTGAGCTCATTCTCATACATACGTCAGGGCTGATATCGTCTTTTCCGACTTCCGAAATACGATGAAGTGCTCGTAAGCACAGAACCACCATCGGTTCCGTAGCCCACTTCCGTTTAGGAGACTTCTCCCCTCTTTTAATAGACCAGCCGACATAGGCTGTGGGTTTAAAGTGCCCCCATTCTTGTCGCGGTATGCGAAAAAGCAGACCAAGTCATCCGCCTGCTCGGTGTGTGGGCGCTCCGACGCCGGTGAAGGAATCAGTCGTTCTGAACAACCTGTGTATTTAGATTGAAGAGATTTTCTGTAGCGGAAGAATAGTAGTGAGGCGAGAATTGTAGACGCCGCCTTTCACGATAATGTTGTACCGGAAGATTACCCCGCTCCAGGGTGATATCTACTTGCCTTTCCGGCGCAGGTCAACTACTAGAGGTGTTCCAAGACCACGCCATGCCGCTGACGGAAGAAGAGGCAAAAGTGCTCTTCTCGCGATTCGACAGGTAGGGCCCCCACTCTGTTCTCCGCCATCGTGCTGCTGGTCTGGAACAAGTTTGGTCGACGCTCTTAAGCCGACGACCGGAAGCAAAATCCGTCATGCCCCCCCTATGGCAGCACAGTGGGCGTGTGCACCGTCTCTCGCCCCTCCCACGTTCTTTGATATCAGCATTCAGTCAGAACCGAAGCAGCTGCCTGCATTCATGAGATTCTAAGCTGGTCTTCGCCGATGTACACCTCTCGCGGTAAAGCATGTGGCCTGACCAGTTTGCAGTTCACAAGAGATGCCCTTCCCTTTTAAACGATATCCTGGTTCTTTTTAAGCAGAATGCTAGATCGATGCGTTTTTTCTTTGCGACTCAGGGACCGTGATGGCTTTCTTTCCTTCCCCGACTTCGCTGGCATCTTTTTCAGCCCCTGTGAGATGCGCAGATTGCGGCTTCCGGACTTCACCAATGTGACGCCACCACGATTGCTTTTTACGAACATCAAACTTGAGACCATCCTCGGGCGAAACGTTGTAGACCTCCCCTTCGGCTATATGTGTGATAAACATGTTAGCCTGGAGGCTCAGCTGAAAAAGCGTAGACCACGCCTTATCTCAGAACGACCGTTGGTGGATCCCGATGCCCTCGACACATTCGTAAGTAAGCTATCCAACGATCGCAAAAGCAGATCTTGTACAGTGTCCTCAGCACGTAAGAATAAACGGTGGGATGCCGAAACTGCGGGCGGTTGTTGTAACCGTGTCGATTCCCGTTCCTCTGTGTGGAGTTTGAGAGTTTCGGGATGCAGCTACGCAGTTGTGAATGCCAGTACCTCTGGTGATGCGATCAGCATTCAGCACTGTTGCTTGCCACCAAAGCGGATGACCAGAGGTAATGAAGCCGTGCTTGCAAATCAGGTCCATGCCGCTGTGGAACTCAGAGACAGAACAGCGTCGCGTCCAGATGATGATGCCCGTCTGAAACGATCGCTGTAGGTGTATCGTGCATGCGTCTCCCCTCGACAGACGTTGTCAGACCACATTAAAGGCCATGAACCTTCGGGATTCCCCACCAAGAAGTTACTCACTCCTCCCTTCTGCTGCGACTTCTGTCGTGCCGCGAGCCTGATCTACCCTTCAAAGAGAGCAATCTACCTTTGGCCGGAAATTCCCGTGGTTCGCGCGTGCGGCGACGAGGGACCCTGTCCAAAAGCCGTGGCGGTTGCATTCGAGGTGGAGATTTGCGCTGCCAGGGAAGTGGAGAAATGCCGGAAAGAGCTGGCACTCCGGTACGAACGCTTCCACGGACAGAGGTCCAGGGTGTCGCAGCAAGCGGTACACTCGCTGGCGGCAGAGAAATAGCCATTAAGTGTTATCTTATCAGCCAGATGGGCTTCTCGCGGCTGGTGAGCTTGCAACACGCCCCAGATGTAGTCTCTCATCTCAAGCAGTAGTCTTTATTAATGCTATCCTTCGCTCATGGTAATGTCCTCAGGCAAGACTTCTCGTTAGTGCAATTCTGGAAACTGTTTGACCCGAAGAACAAAGGATTCGCGACAAACTTCGAGCTCAGAAGAACTCTTGCTGCTCTAGGAATCTCCATCCCAATCCTTGTCGTTAATCTATTCCTGAAACGCTATGGCTCTGCGAGCATAGGGAGGGCCAAAAGGTAGTTACACACTGATCGAATACGCACCGCAGCCAAATTATTTCGGGCGATTTGGGACACTGGAAGCGTGCGTAAACTGTTCGGGAGGCAGGGTACTGCAGGATCCGCCCTCACAGTGATTGCGCTCGAAGTATTTCCGTCCCACACATTAAACCATACCCATGGAAGCAGCTCTTAAACTCTCAGATGAGCAAGCATTTAGGCACCTGTGAACGCCGATGCCGAGGTATCACGCCCAGGGCCCTCTCTGACATGCATCGTGTATCCACGACGTCTCACGGCATTCGTCTTTCTGTGGAACGTTCAGAATTACGTACGCTGGAATGTGCGACGCTGTCATGCCTCAAGAAGCCCACGCATCCCGGTTTCTTCGGAATAGAGTGCCTGAATCAAGCTCTTCCGGTTTCGCGCGTGCCACTCTCTTCCACATTGTGGAACTGTTGAAGATGCTCATGCAAGTAAGGGGGTATTTCCGGCTGCTTCCAGCTGGACCTGAATCAATGCCTCTCTCGCCGGAACCTTCCTATAACACGCGCTCGCTTGTTCATTAAGTCGGACTGATCTACGGCGGTTTTTCTGTCGCTCGCTCGGAGACGTCCGCCCTGCCACGCTTCGCCCGACAACTGCCTGTTCACCATCCGCTGATTGGTTTCCTCAGGCGGAAGTTCTGGCGGAGTCAGTCCGCCATGTTTTCGCCTCTTCGACCATGTTTGCGTCACTACTGAAGTTAGACCCGTAAGCAGTGAACAACATGCCACCACAGCGGCCTAGCAAATGGTGTTCCCCCTTTTGAGAATGCCAGTATTCGTCCCGTTCTCACATGCAGTATTGACTGATGTGACTTTCCCTCACGTTTATCTGTACGTAACGCTGAGCCTGCTTCTTGGCTGAGATAGAGACTATCTTGCGTGATTTTGTTGTTGACGAGTTTGTCGTAAGCCCTCGCAAGCTAGTCAATTAATGTCAAACGGTGAGCATAAATGAATGTAAATATAATCGTGCCCGTATATGCCGCCGTTGCCGGATGAGATAGTACAATCACAGATCGCAGCCAATCGTTTGCTTTAAATGCGTAGTATTTACATATTCTAGTACTCATAATACATTGGCGGTTGCATACCCCTAGGCTGGCATCTAAACCGAAAACTGAATATTCCCTCCTTAAATAAAGATACCACTGGCGTCCCCTACTGCGACTATAGGTAGAAGTCCCTCCACTGCAGCAGCACGCACACTTTAACATGAAATTGAGGTTGCACCAACGTTTCAGAAAAACAGAATTTCATGGCACTCCACAATGTCGTTTTATTGCGATGCAACTGGCATCGGCAAGAGCGGCAACAATGCTGGGTTGTTGCTTACGCAGTGATGGCTTTTTCTCAGGGACAACCACGGCGTGATCTGTTCGAAAGCGATTGCTGACTATTTAAAATCCATGGGTGTCTTCGCCACTCAAAACGAGGTGTCGGGCTTGCTGGCTCGGTACGATAAAAAGGGAACAGGAGTCATGTCCTTCAACAGAACAACAGCGGAGATTTCTTGTCCTTCATTGCCTCATGAATGTGGATGAAGCCATGTCTGTGTCTTCCTTTTCGATGCATCACCTCTTTGCTGTCGTCTCATCAAGTGTAGCAAATTGAGGTGGGGTGCCTTGGTCTTCCAATGCGAAGCACGAGGGATTTCTGTTTTACCCTTGTTGTTCTGGAGCCACATAGTGTTCCGATGGTTTCTCTGGGTTCATGGTCTTCCTCCCGGGAACCAAACAGGAGCGGAATGTGTCCATCCTGTACTGAAGACTAAAGTAGCAGCCGCCCTGTGAGTATGGTGTAGTTTGTTGGCTGCGGTAAATGACAGGAGTGTTTGCGGACGAGAGATGCCGGCATATGTCATTTAGACAGAAGTGCTGGTGGTTGTTCTTTTTGTTCTCTCTGTAAGGTCTAATGAACATTTTCAAAGCTGGCAGTCGCGTAGTCGCCCGCACTGTCTAAATGATGAGAACGAATTCAGTTGCTAGTCTATGGCCCTACAGAGTTAATTAATATGACGGCATCGGGGTGGTTCTGTAGGACGGTGTTTGGAAGTCGCACTTCTCATTTCTGTACATTGCTCCAGCACCTTTTTTGTGGCGCCAACACGCTAACATGAAACCACTTGAGTACCGAATTGGGTCACAGCCGGGAACGTCTCTGGGCAGGGTCCGAATCATACGGCACCTGAGTTCTGCACTTCCGTGGCAAGTAGTCTTTGTCGCTAGAGACTGTTTCAGGAAGGGTTCTTCATTGGGATCTACGGAGGTTGCGGAGGGTGTCTATGCTTTGTCTTGTAACAGTGAGCAATTGAGCGGGATGGCTGTCATCCGATTCCAAACCGGTCTCACAGGAACATCTTCATCTCGTTTTCTAATATGTAGAATTAAAATACGCAACAAGCTCGGGGTGGGTCGCATGGGATGCAATTTGCCTTTGGAGTCGCACCGATTGTCCTGTCAGAAACGCAGAAGGCTGTTTCAGCGAACGTCCGAATTGGCGGGCCACGAAGCCTCTGACTTGTGCTGAAAGCGTTCACAGCTGCTGCATGCCTCTGTGCGCTCGCCTAACTGAGGAAATGTTCAAACGAGCCTTGTATGCGAGGTCGTGATCGTGCTATGTGAGAAGCTTGCCTTTGGGGGTGATGACGTGAAAGAAGAGTGGTCAAGATCACATGCGTGAAGGTGAGCACGATGAGTAGAGGCGACACATCCTTGTTGAACAGGGAAAGTGACGGAAGAGGCAGCTTCGATTCCGTGGTTGCGAATTTGCGTCTTCTATGGGGCGGTAAGAAGGGGTTTCCGTTGTCCTGTGTGGACTAACGCCGAATTCCGACAGCTCTCCCCTTACTTCGTCGGTCGGCAACATTTTTACAACTCGGGCTAGACATGTGGCTTATGAATCGTGAGATAAAGCACTTCAATCATGGGAGATACAATTGGAGAGGCGGAACGGTAAGTGAACTAGGTGGAGGTGGACGCACCATCAGAAGCGCCCCACGTCTGGAGGGCCCAGCCAAATAAAGGAGTTTCAGGGCTGCGGCGTCCCTCTATCCAGCGGACAGAAATCGTATCGCAATGAATATGCTCACACTTTAGCCGCGAGTAAACACGAACTGGAAAGGCTTTGAATCGGCGTCCGGATCGTTCCTTACCTGCAAGCGTATTCAAAGGCTGCGCGGAGGCGACTGTCGCCCGAGAGCCACATTCGTTGTCACGTCGAGCCCAGTGTCAAGCCCCCGATGTCGACTAATGCCTCAGCATCGAAAGCACGATTCTTTATTTTTCTTGTAATTTCAACGGTCGCTCCCTAGCGGCCCTTGCAGTAGATTTCCGCGTTTTCCTGACGTGGAAGAAGAGGACCTGCGGGTACATTGCCGGCGGAGGCGGCCTCAGTGACGCATCGCACGGCTCAAACCAAGATGTCGGCATTATGCAGCGTCACCAAGACGCTTCTTATGCGTTTTTTTTGCTCTGTAGCAGAGCTCGAGCACCAGGTAGAGTATCCTTTTCTAGGCAGTGTTCCTGCCCTAGGTCTGATTCCGAAATCGCTTTTGGACGCAATCACCCAGCTATTCGCTGTCCACAGTACTGTGATGTCAAGCTACACTTGGCATTCACTTGGACAGATTCCTTTACAGTCCCATATTTCACGACGGTGTGCTGAGCGACTCAGACTCATTTGAGGGCAGGTGCCTATGAAGCGAGAAGTCCCTTACTGCCCTCTAAGTTGCACGAGCTTTCGCCTGGATAATCTCTCGAGTCCTGAGGAACCTGGCGTTTTCTGCGTCACGCGTTTGTCTGTTTGGGGCGGGAATGGGTGCATCATGGGAATGCAGCTTATCGGTTGTTGTTCCCAAAAGACACCTGACAAAATTCGGTGTTGCCTAGAGGAACAGGGAGTCCTAGACACGGCGTACAGTGCTTCCAAGTAGACAAAGCCGGAAGCAATGCATCAACCACAGTAAACAAGGAACGTTTCGTTGGTATTTAGAAGAGATCTCCTGACCTGACGACGGTCCCGGCGTGAATATGAAGTGTCCCTGCTCCCTCTATATGGAACCGCAGCTGGCCGGTATCCACCTTGGTGGAGATGGGGGCGGCCGCAGGGTATACCCACCCGAATGCGCCCGTACGTCTCTGTCTGTACAAATTTTTCTCCTACAGCTTGATCGGCTGAGACAGCGACTATGCGAATATGAGTGCTTCAGTCCCCATGCCGCTTTCCGGGCAATGGATAGTTTCGGCAACGGGTACCTGACAGGTGACTGGAAAACACCACACTCTTGCACAACAACGGAAAAGCAACTGCAACTCGAAGGCACGAGCATACTACGGGGTAGTGGCATGCCCAGCACGGCAGGGTACCATGAAGGCCTTCTGTATGGAAGATGAAGCCGAACGCGGGTGTCACCCTGGCTTCGCGCGCCATGAGCGCATATGCAAGCGCGAGTGATTGATGTCTGGGATGCATGTTCAGGACAGGACCTGCTGAACTTTCTTCGCCAGCACAATGCCCTCGTAACAGAATCTGAGGTGTTTCACCTTGTGCGACAATTGGACTTGAACGGCGACGGCCGCATATGCTACTCCGAGTATGTCCGGCGTATTACAAAATTTGCTAGTTTGCCGGCACTCCTCGGGGAGCCTGTGCAACGAAATGAGTGTTCGATTTTTCTTTATTCTAGTTTATATTTCCGCACCTGGGGCTCGGAGGTAGCCGCGATCGTCGAGAGCGTGGACGTTATCATTTGCAGCTGCCTAGCTTTCTAGTCGTGAGTCGTATTCTCGCTCGATGTCTTATGTTGTAGAGTGGCATCCACTGCCGATTTCAAATCGAACCTATGATCCCATAAGCGACTTCACTTTCAATAGGGTTGTTTGGTGCGATGCCTGGCGGCTGATGAAGTCTTTCTACTTTGTGTTGGGAAACAATGCGGCTGCGTTCTCTTCAGTTCTTTCGAACAACGAGCACAGCCACGGAATTCTCTCCTGTTGCGTGATTGACGATTACGCGTGCAGGTTCCTCAATGCGTTACTGCCAGTGGACGCCACAATTCGATCTTCCCTTATTTCACGTGTTGACTGCGGACTGCACGTACATCTTCCCCATGACTGTTGCTTCTTGCTTGCGAATCTCCTGATGAAGGAGATCGAAGTCAACCGCGAGCTTGAAGTTCGGCGCAAAGTGCTCTTCAGTCGTCCCGATTTCAAGCTGCTGCTCGCTTTCCGTTACCTGGAAGAACCATCTGTCGGCCAGATCACACCTGCATCTCTCGCCGAAGTTTCCGAGGCACACAATCATCACATGAACGCCTGCGACCTCGAGCTCGTTTTCCGCCGCATGGATCGGTGAGTGTTTGCGAAGCTGAGGCCAGGGTGAAGCACCGGTGAGAGTTCGATTTTAGCACGCCCGGACGGTCGATATACTTTGTGCGGCGAGTGTGCTTGATTGAATCGCGTCGTTTTGTCGTGCCTTCACTCCGTTAACCAAACAGAGGTTGTCTGCAGTGGCTGTGTTCAGCCGACAGTTTTTATTAATGCTCTCCTCACGATGCGATTCTCCTTGCAGGGACCGAGACGGAAAGCTATCTTATCTCGAATTCGTTGAAGGACTACTAACAAATAGCTACAGCTCGACCATGTCACAGTGCCCTGTAACGCCTCAAACAAGCTGTGCGCCGACTACCGTATGCTTCCAAGAGCCGCATCACCATCACTTCACATCTCTCTGCGTCTGCAGAGACCCTCTGTGTCCTCGCACCTGCTCGCTGGCACTGGCGCGTCCGTCATCTGCGAATGCTTGGCGGTGCTATTTGCGAGTAAGCGAGAAGTTCCGAGAGTGTTGACCATGTGGCGCTTCTCCTGTCAGTCACGGGCCTCATTCGCCAATGCTAGAGAGCGATGCCCGATCTCCCCCAGCTCGAAGACGAGCATAAACCGTGACATAGCGTATTTTTGATCGACACGTCATATGATTTGCATCGACCTAGGAACTGCCACGGAACTTGGTTCAAGGTGTCGGGTTGATCCTATCTGCCGCTACCCCTTGCGGGGGTGCGCTTGTGCGGGGATGTGCGCCTACTGCTGCACTACCCCGTTCTCTGCTGTATCCTTCCCGTGTGCTTACAGAGTGCAAGTGCACGCCGTCCGTCGACGAGCACAAGCTATGATACCTGCTGCAGGTCGTGCGGGTATCACATCTGTGTGTGCCCCGTCAGTCATTGCCCAGGCGGTCCGAATTCGTGCTCGGTGTCGGGTAGCGACGAGTTCCTTCCTGACGTTTCCCGAGTGCTGGCTCGAAGTTTGAGTCCTTTGTGCGCCGGGCGCGGCAGATCGCTGGGGTCTTACGCGCGATCCTTGTCGCGCCGGAACTGTCCTGGCATAAGAAGCCCGCGATGCAGCCCGACTCGCGAGGTGACTCACGCGTTCGAACACCAGATCGATATGGAGCGGAAGCTCGACAAATACAGGAAGAGCCTTTCGATGAGGCCGGACTTTAATTTGCTCGATTTCTGGAGATTGTTCGACACCACTGGGAAGGGGTATTCAACGGCGAGGGAAGTGGAGGATGCTATGAATGCTCTGCATGTTCATGTCACACCTCATGAGGCTCACCTGTTTATCAAGCAGTACTCCAAAGCTGGAGACGGCAAGATCCGATACGTGGACATTTGCAACGCATTCATGCCGAAGGATCAACGCTACGCGGACATTATGCAGAACCGACTGCCGGATTACAGGCAGTACCAATGCATAAGCCCCCAGAAACACATGTCGCCGGAAACTCGAGATCTGGTCGCCGAGGTGTTCCACCTCCTCGTTGTGGTGAGGATAAAAGACTATCGCTCCGTTGGCCTCTACCCAATTGCCAAAAAGCATCCTCACAATGAGAATCAGACATTGCACTCCTAGCAACAGTTATGCAGCAATTCGATGTGGGAGTACGCGTTCAACGAGAGTGACGAGTTGCGCGAACACAATCGAACTTGGATCCGGTAAAAGACATTCAAGATCTAAACCAGTAGTCCAACTCGTGGAACTAAGGATACTTCTGATACCTTAGACAGCAAGACCTCCAATTATCCAATCAGTTGCCTCTGGATTTAACACCATCAGACTAGTACTTAATGGAGGGTACATTGTCCAAAGAACTCTAAGGTGGTACTACACCTCCAGCTCAGACGGTCTGGCTTCCTGCTTTCTCTCTGCTACGCATGTGCAGTCGGAAGTGCAATCTGAATCGATGAGGCATCAGTTCGCGTCCCACAATTTGTGGCAAACTTTCAAGCTGCTTGACAAGTAAGCGTGAAACAGACCAAACCAGCAGCGCATGCGCAACCCAGAAACACCCGTCCCCGAGATGCCGCAGTCGGGGGGGTCTCTTCTGTGTTCGTCGCAACTGCCTCTGGAACCACGACAAAGACGGTGATGTGATCGGCACGAAAAATCGATTCCATCGCACCTGCACCTTCAACAGGTGCTGCTCCTCAAAAAACAAAGTTGGCGCTGACCCGGCCAGCCCAGCGCCTCCCTGCGTCGATAAACGCCTGCTCTTTGCGAAATCAGGCGACGACTTGAAAGCCGTCCGCTGTAACAAATGTGCCGATTCAAGCGAAGGGAGTCAAAATGTAGACAAGCTTCCGGACGCACTCTAAACCTGATGGAGGTTCTTCATCCACTGCGGTTCGTCAGTGATTCGTGCGTTTGGAATCGCAGGGACAATGATGGATACATCACAGTAGACGAGTTCAAAAGCGCGTTGCGTGACAACAACATCTACGCTTCCGAGAACGAAGCCAAGGCACTCCTCGCCCGCTACGACACGTCCATGGACGGGCGCGTTTCCTATGCGGAGTTCGTCAATGAGCTCGGAGTTACCCGCTGCCCGCGCAATGTTTGCAAATTCGCGTGCACATGCCCGGTCTAGAGTGGGGGCGAAAAGGGGAACTCGACGACTCATCAGGCGATGTTGCTAGGCGTCCTTGCGAGAAGCGACACCCGAACAAGCCTACAGTCTATGCCTTTTCGGCTGCAGCCTTGACGGAGAGAGCGGCTGTTTTTACAGTCCACTGCGGCCTTTTTACCTCCTGCTCTCCATCCCTGTAATGTTGGCGGGTCGCCAGGAGTCCGGCATGCTTACGCTCCGGTTACAGCTGGCGTGACCAGCCTGTTGCGCGCCCGACACTTGTTGTGCATGTGTGAATTGTGGCTGCCGCATTTACTCGCCGTGGCGATGCCGGCTGTTTACAACAGTAGAGATTCGGTGAGGACAGTGGCTACATCGCAGACGGTTCGCCGACAGGAAACCAGAAGAGCTAGTCACACCACACCAGATCGTGACTCATGCGCCCGTCGCCTGCCGGGAAAGGCGTTGTCAAATGAGGCTCGAAGCGGGGGGATGCTCAGCGGTTGTGTGTTTGTTCGGACCCTATCTCCTGGCGACATTCACCGTGGAGAAGGAACTTCGAAATCGCACCAGCAAAAATGTGGCTGAGATATAGTCTCCCATTTTTTTCGGATTTTAAGGATTGCTTGCTCGTCTCATCCTTGCCCGAAGAGTGGCGCCACCGCGCGAGGTTACGGCACCACTGTTTCCAGCTGGGAGTTGATTTTTAAACACCAGTGCTTTTCTGTAAGGGGAGACGGAGAACCCATTCTGCGTTCCAAATTCCGTTTGGTTCCGAGGTTATCCGAGGTTACGGTTAGCATGCACAGTGCCGTCAAGGTCACTTCAAAAGTGAACCGAGGAACGGAGGAGCGCACTCAGACACAGCCCCACTCGGCGAGGTGCAAAGGAGAGACACGGCAAACTAGTTGTTCCTCAGTATGCTCGGACTCCTGATCACTCGAAGGGTAATCACTACTGTTAATGCAAGTCACTACCCGAACGTTGCTCTGGAAAAACAACTGTTCTCGCTGAAGAACTTAGAGTGGAGCCAGCAGCTGCGACTGCAACCGATCCAGGCGCGAAACGACGCTAAAGTCGAGAACCTGCTCGCCCAAGCGCACAACCAGACCTCCCTGCGAACAAAGCAGAAACAAAGAACAACATGGAAAAGGAGCGCGCAATGTCTGAAGCGAATGGAAAAAATCACACGAGAAACACGAAATGGCTGCCCACGGCATCGTCTGCACATACACAAAAATACATAATCGAAACGCCCACATGGATCTGAAAAAACCCACAACGCAGTGACAGAGTCTCCACTGGATCGATTGACTCGCGCCTTCCTCTCACGACGTCCACGTGGAGACTGTCTAGACACTGAATCGTGCACATGCGTCGGACATCCCCCCCTTCTTCGTTTCAAGCGCTGATCTCAAATCGAATCAGAAGAAACGAAACTTCAACAGGGCGGCGTCCTGCCCGTCTCCACTTCATGCAAATCTGTCATCACAACGCAGCCGCATATGGGCACGCGAGAGCAGTTTCGTCGACGTTTGCGAGGCGACACTTTTCCCCGAACGTCTGTGATTTTGGAAAATCACCACCCCGGAACGTGACTTTCCTCACCATAATCTGCGGGCTGACTGCGTAGTCGACGATGAGACGCGCCTGGCTTCCTGCTCTCTTTTGTAACGCCGCGACGATCTCCTTCTGCTGCTGCGCTGACAAGGGCTGGTTCAAAACGGAGCGTAGACACAGGGGAAACGTTCTTTGGGGGTTGTCGTAGAGACAGCTGGTCGCCAGCCCACTGACACCGTTCGGTAACACAGAAATCCGAGTGAAGTCTCTCACCAACGAATCTTCGTGCTGTTGCATGTACGTAGGTAAGCCAGCGCAGGTAAAGTCTGGCACATCTCGTGCAAATGCGTTCTCTTCTGTTCACGTAGCGGGCTCGATTCGCTAACAACTATACGAGGGAGACTTCTGTGTTCTACACATCAGAGCCTCACTCTACACCCCAAAATAACGGAAACAAAGAGGGAAATTTTCCTGTGCACAGACCGGTGTATGCAGCTCTGCGGAACACCTCATATGCCGTAGTATCGCGAACGAAAACAATTGCCCAAGGGCCCTCCCTTTCTGTATTAGTGGGTCCATGTGCGTTCATACTGAGACTCGCCGCAAAACTGTTACTGGAAGCAAAACAGAGATGTGACGGCTAGAGAAGACACAGACGCCAACGTCGTCTCGCCCTGTCGTCCTTGCTGAGCTTGAGGCGCTGTGCTTCACCTCGGCCGTCTCTCTCTCCCCTCCTCAGTTTTGTGTCGTCTCAGAGGTCGGCTCTTACCTTGGCGCTGGTGACGAGGCATTTGACTTCTCCCTTTTCTTTTCTGTACATTGCGTCAAACGCGTCAGCCACCCGAGCGAGTATGGGGAGTCGTTTGTTCTCAACGAGAGTCGTGAGGAGATTTCCAGTGAGGGCGTCGAATTTATATCGGTTAACGAGCTGCTGCAGGACGTCCAACTTCTGCTGTACAGACACCGCAGGACTATCAACAAAGAGACGAAATTCGCCGCTGTCCTTCAGCGCGTTTCGCACGCTCTCTAGATCTGCGTACACCTTCTCCAACTGGTTCTTCCTCTTGGCCACGCGGAACAGAGCAGACGCATATCGCCCCTCCAGCGTCTGACTCGCTCCGGACTCCTCCGCGGCACTGCTGAAGGCGCGCCGAGAAGAGAAAAGTGGAGCGGCCGAGAGAGGCGACGCGGGGGGAAAGCACGCGAGAGACCCTCCATGTGGGAGGGCGCGGGATCTCAGCGAGGAGAGGGAAGAGAGGAGCGAGAGCTGACCACGAGGGACAGCCGAGGCGAAAACCCGTCTGGTAGCGAGGAAGGGGGACGCCATTATTCGTCTCAGGGAAAAACCGTAACAGGAAATCTCGAGCTAGATCCGAAAAGACTCGGGAGGCAGAGTCCTTCCAGCTCTGGGGGCGTTCCGGACTGAAGCATGCAAAACACGACACAGAGTCAAGGTGAGGGGGAAGAAGGAGACGTATTTGTGCCCGTGACGAGGTGACCAAAGATCTGTCCCAGGTTCACGCTTTCGCTCTGTCGTTTTCTCTCCGCGGTTCACGGGTGACCAACCAGAACGACGTTGCCACAGGCGGGAGCATTCGGTGGCGTATGCATGGGAAAAGGGGAAAAGGGTGAAAAAACGAAACGCCTTTCACCACACCGAAAGACCAGACACACTGCCGCCACGCAAAGGCTGAAAAAGCGTTGATGGAACGGAGAAACTAAGAAGACAAGTAGACAACCACGTCGGATTCCCTTCGTGGGGAAGAGACTGAGAAGCGACGAACTCAGGCTGTCGCCGAGGGACGTGTGTGTGAAAAAACGAGGCAGCACGCGGAACGAAACACGAAGGAACCTCCCTTTTTGCTGACGTTACACAGGAGGAAATGATTCGAGTTTCAGAAAGCAATTTGCGACGGTGTACGCGCATGCTGTCGAGGCCGAAAAAGGGTGCGTAGTCACCAGAGACAGAAGCGGGCGCGAAGGGTTGCGCCTGCGCTGGCCAAAACGCCTGAGGCAACCATAGAGTAACCCAGGACTACTGTTTTCTTTTCTCTACGCAGGATATACAGTCGAGATAGAAAAACAGGACACCCAGGAGGGAGACGACTACGAGGAGAAAAACCAAGATCAAGCATTTATCTACCCGTGTCGCCCAGGGCTGTCGCCTCAGGTTCGCGAACACGAGAGCTCAGACCTCACGGAGACGGCAGGAGATCGGCGGCGGAAAGTAGACCGACGGTTTCTGAACAGAACCTGTGAGGGTGTCTTCCGTGCAGGAGGGCTCTTTTCCCGCATTCCCTAGAAAACAAAGGAGTTCTTCCTCTGGATGCGCCTGCAAGCACAAAGAGCCGCTAGATGTCAACGCGGCAGCTGACCGTTGACAAAAAACCGTCAAGGTCGCGACAAAGCGCCTCTTCTTACCCTTTTTGTCTCGAAGAAAAAGGTTCCTCTCCTCCTTTGTCTCCTCCATCCGCTCCGCCTTCGATAGAGATCGTCGTTCTTACGTGTTCCGATCTGCACACACATGTACGCAAAAGCCCACATACCTTCACCCGCCGAAGCATATATATATATATATATATATATATATATATATACTAAATCAGATGCGTGTGTTATACTATGTAATGGTCGAAGTGCGCGTACGATCTCCTGTCTCCAGCTTTTTCGAAGGTTAGAGTCCGCAAGGAGTCTCCAGTTTCTGTGCGTGTCGCAATTAGGCTTTCTCCTTTCGGCTGATTTGTTTTGTCCGCGGGAGATCATGGCGAAGATCACTTCCACTGAATCTGAATTCAGCTTTGCTAGTGCATGTCTTTTCTTTCATTCTCAATTTCTCTCGGGGACTGCTTTCTTCACCGGCCTGTGTCACCTCGTTAACTCAGAGCACACCGCTAAGAAATACACGTACACATCTGCCGACTTTGAACCTCGCGTTCCTTCTTACCTCCTTCATCTCCTTTGTTTTTCTGTTGCTTTGCCTCGGTTCCTTCCCTACCGAAACATTTCCTCTGTTGTATTCCTTTCCTTCGCTTGTTTCACTCTCTGCTCGACAGCGTCCGGTGTTGCATCCGCGGGAAGGTTCGCATTGCTCCGTTTTCCGTGCTTCGCCTGATCTTTTTTCTCTTTTCTCTTTGTTTCCTTTCGCTTGTTGCTCCGCCCCCAGATGGCTCCACCTGCTTGTCCCTGTCTTCGTCGTCTAGGTCTCCGCCCTCTGTCCCCGCCGGCGCGCCTTCGCCCTCTGTCCCCGCCGGCGCGCCTTCGCCCTTGGGCGCACCTCCCTCAACCAGAATGCGAGAATCGTCCTGGTCCTCCGATGCCTGTTCCAGTTCTGTCTCTTCTGTCAATTCCGTTTCCTTTTCCACTCGTTTTTCCGCTCCCTCTCGCTTCCTCGTCGTCTCGGGCGGTCTCCGCACTTCCAGAGCCGGCGTCGCGGTAGTTAGGCGCGTCGCCTCGCTGTCAAAACCGTGTTCGTCTTCTCTTCGTCCTCTGTGTTCGCTTCACCGGTGCGCCTTTCCTCACGCGCGGGGTGCACAGCTCTCGGAGCAGAGACAGCTGTGGAAATGCCTTCTCCCGAAGGCCTCCGACCCCCAGTCGACCTTCCGGGAGGCGAGGGGACTCCTTCGCCTGCGTCCCCACTCACTCTCCACAGCGGAGACGCGCCCAGAAGTCTACGCCAGACTTCGATTCGCTCGCGACTTTGCGCGCCTGCGTTCGAAGACGGCTCAGCTTTGCCGCACGCGTCGCCGCTTCCTCTCGATATGGGAACCGACGGGGCCTGCCGTACCCCCCTTCTCGCGTCGCCCTCTTCTCCCCTGGAGGGCGGGACGGCGCGGCGGGACCGCTTGAGTGCCCGCGACGTCTGGCCTTCTTTGCCCTCCGCGCAGTCCTCGCCTTGTCGGGTGCCAGAGAACGTCGGCGGCGCGCCGAGAGCTCGCTCCGAGTGTGTTTCCTCTCTGCTCGTCCACCCAGGCGCCAGCTCCGCCGGCTGTCTCCCGGCTCCTCCAGGTCGCGCCGCGTCCTTTCCCGCCGCCGACGTTCTGTCCCCCCGAGGCCCCTTCTTCCTCGTCGAAAACGACTCGCCTCCGAAATCGTTCTCGTGCGACCCGGTGTTCTGCCGCCCACATCCGCCGCGAAAACTGCGGGAGGCCCCGGAAGAAAGCCTTCACTTTGCTGCGTCGTTTGACTGCGCATCGGACGCGGGACACTATGGACTCGAGGCCGACGACCTGAGCGCGGCCGCGGGACTCTGCGCCGCTTCTGCCTTTCGGATTCCTCTCCCTTTCGCTTCTGCCTCCAGGCGCCTCTCGCACCCTCCAGACCGTCTGGACGCGCGACCGCGCGGCCTTCTTCTCCCCTCGTCTCGCCCTGGGTCCGTAGACAGTCCAGAAGAGCGAGGGCAGGAGCTGCCTGGAGGCTGCTGCCTCAGCGGTCGAGAGCGACGCGAGCGATCCGATCTCTGTTTTGCGTCGCGGCATGCGTGGGCACCCGAGGCTTCACAGGCCCCTGAGATGCAAGATCCACTCGCGAACCCCGAGCGCTACGTGCGAGAAGGGAGCAGACGGAACGTTCAAGCGTTTCTTGGATCCAGTGGCGCCTACAACGTCCTGCACAAGTGGAGATACACTCACGGCTACTTGGATTTCATCCTCAACGACAGATTCCACGCCATTCTCTCCATGAAGTGGGCACACCTCGTTTTCCTGGTCTTCGCCGTCGTTGTCGCGTGGGCGGCTTTTCTCGCACGTAAGTCCTCAGAAAAAACCAGAAATCACGTGCGCGAGACGGCTACTCCACGTCCACCGACGAGAAAGCAAAACGGTCCTGTGTGTGTTGGAAAGGGAGACAACTTTTCCTGGGGCTGGTAACCCTCGCGCGAGGTGCCGGAACCGCTGTGGCGTCTCACCTGTCGAAGGCTCCTGGTTCTCTCGCCTTGTTGTCACTGGTGTCCCACGCGGATCTGAATCGCGCAAAAAAAGCGACATCAGCCAGGACCTGAGCAACGCCCTTGCGACCCTGGAGCGCGTCTGTGCTTATCTGTGTCCCCTTTGAATACCCAGACGCGCGTACGAGTCTGCTGTTCATGCGGAGGTAATGACGGAGTCTGGAGAGGAAATGCATGAACGCAAACAGGCACACCCGCAGTCCACTCCTGCTTTGTCTCCCCCGACGCGTGTGTCGCTGGTTGTCTACGGCTTCGTTGGGTGTCTTGAGTAGCTCTCGCCGTGGCGCCGGCGGAGTTTCTGTCGAGCTTCATGTGGCTGTCGGTGCGTGCGACTGCGCGACATGTCTTTCTTGAGGTTCATGGCAGCTCACCTCTCTGTAGAGAATCCGAGATGACCACAGTGAGTGCTCGCAAGGCCCATCTGAAGATCGAAATGGATTGACAGGGCGTGGTGCTCTCGCTGAATGCTGGTCTCTCTCGTGTGTGAGTTATTGTGTACACCTCGATGGGGTGAAAGAGATGGGCAACCACGTGAAGCTGGACGGTAACTGCGTTCTGCGTTTGGTCGTGTGCGTTCAGTGATTCTGGCAGTGCTGACGGGAGGCGAGCTTCAGAGGTGTCTTGGCCAGGACGCAGCGGAACTGCTGGACTACTACTTCTTCGTGATTGAGACGATGTTTGCCATTGGCTATGGGAGCCCACGGTGAGGACGCGGACGAGGGAAGATACGCCTCTGCGCCGGGCCCTCCGTTGCCCTTTCAAAGTCCCCGCGAGTCTTAGACATCACGTCGACTCGGGGGCGGCCGCGCTCCAATGCGTCCCTTGTTTTTTCTTGGCTGGCCGAGCCTAAGTTCCTCGCTGAATGCTCCGCCCCGCTGCGTCTGCTGTCCCCTTTGCTATGGCCTTGCACAGGGCGCCTACGTGCCGGACGAGCAGTCTTTTTGTCACCCCGACTGCCGTCTCCGGCATCCTCATCAACTCCGTCGTCCTCGGGGTTGTCTTCCAGAAGTTCTCGGCAGCCTCCAAGCGGAAGTGGGCCCTCGCGTTCTCCAACTGTCTCGTTGGCCGACCGAGGTGAGCGACTGTATATGTGACTGTTTCTTCGCCTTGGCACCTCCCCCTTTGCGTGCTTCGTTTGTCTCCGTTTCTCGCCAGCAGCCATGGGGTGCAGAGCTTCTTGCTCGACGCGCACCGCGGGTGCTTCGCGGGCCTTCGTCGTCCCCCCGGGCACTTCCTTCCCTGCTCGTCAGGCCCCGCGTTGTCCGTGTGTGCTCTCCGTCTGTTTCGTCCACTTTGCATTTTCCGGCTTCGGTGTGGCGACGCCGCTTGGTGTGTGTCTTGGTGCAGTTTTCCGGCGCCTGCTCGCCTCGGCGTCGACAGTTCGGCGTCCCTTGAGAAGGGTGCGCAACTGGCCTCGGCAGAGCTTGTTTACGGCTGCTGCTCCAGCCTCCCCTTTGTCAGGAAACCCGGAGGAGAGGCCGAGAGAGAGCGCGGAAACGGCATCCCCGGTTCAATGCGCCCACATGACTCGGCCGCGAAGCGAGATGTCACGGAGGCAACCGAGATGACGACCCCGCGGGCGGCAGGACCAGCTCCAAGGAGGGCCCGACACGAACGGGAGGGGCCGAAGCTGCAACTCGACGCCGTTTCCCCGTCTGCCTCTTCCCGCGGGTCTCCCGCAGCAGGTCGCGGAGCCCAAGGAAGGGACGGCCGGTCAGAGGCGGGCGGAAACGGCGCAGTTCCCGCTTCCTCGTCTCAACGAGCGCGGAGGCCGCGAAGCGACGAGCCGAGAACCGAGAGATCCGACGCCTCTGACGCGCAAAGCGGTGAGGAACCAGCTGCGTTAGGAAACGGTACAGGTGTCTGTGGACATCGAGGCACACTGGAGAGCCAGCAGAGCCACGCCAACGCCGAGGGTGAGTAGGAGGTGCACTGCAGTGTCTTTATGCCCTCAAAAGACACCGCCGTTGCGGTTTGGCGTATGGCGTAGGCCCCCTGAGGCAGAAGAGCACCAAGAGGCCCGCTCGGTTTCGAAACACGCCTGCATTGCTAGAGAAGGACGTTTAACGCCTGGCATAGCGGTGGCAGCCACGGAGGTACAGATGATACTACGCTAATCTCCTGGTTCGCCATTGGTCGATGGGTGGATGAGTTTTTCTTTAATCCCGAGCCGGCGTCCAAGAGAGACACGCAACGGGGTTCGCTGCTTTGTGTGGGGAGTGTGCCTCATAACGAACACACCAAACATATCTATGCGTGTATTGGTATCCGGTTAGATTGGCATTTGGACGAACTTAAAGGTCGAGAGAGCCCGCGAAGGACCGGCGGAACTGTGTGGCGCTTCCGACACCACGACGCGCTTCGTGGGTCTCCAGCTGCGTTGCTCGTGTGTTTGGTTTTCGATGCCGGTTGGCGTTCAGAAGCCGAGTCAAGCATGCTGAGCGACAAGCCGCAGCAAGACACTTGGGCAGAGACCGACCGCGATGGCGGTCTCTCTGCATGCGGCTGGGGCCGCGAAAGGCCGCAGCCGAGGCCGAGCCAGAGGTGCGCCTCACTGGGCGACGCGGGCAGCAAGCGAGGAGACGCCGACGGGGCTGCTGAAGCAAGTGAAGATCGCTGGACGCCCTGTGCGCGGGCACGAGAAGGTATGAAGGAAAAAGAACTAAAAGACGATGGAAAAAGTCAGCGATGGAGCAACACAGGAGACGAAACCCAGTACGGGCGGGACGGCGGCTTACACGGAAAGAGTGTGCAAGACGACTCGTGAAAGCAGGGAGTCCGAGAACAGGGGCGGGAGCGCGAACCCCTGGAGAAGAGGGCCTCAGCGGGGGGGGGGGGGGGGAGGGCGAGAGGCAGAAGCACAGGCGATGCGAGAGACGACAGACGGGCGAGCGGCCAACAACTGGGCACTAGGCATGGAGAACACGAGGAGCACGAGAGGAGGCACAGAAGGTTGCACTGAAGAGAGACACTGACGCTGATACAAAGCGCTCGGACCACGTTACATGGCGGCACGGCAGACGTTGAGGGACAGGAAAGAATCACAGTCAACACGGTCGCGGCACGACAATTGCAAGAGCGAACGTCTAGCGCGTTCAGCGGCGGGCTCCCGTAGAGCGTGGCAGCCGCACCAACAAAGGGCGAAGGCGCGCTTGGAGCGGCACAATTCTAGAGATCAGACGTTCTCGCCAAAAATCTATACGAATAAGTGTATGTAGGTGTAGATGGCCAGGCTTAGCAATGCACGGAGGAAAAGAGAGTTCTGGGATGCAAGACAGCGACCAGTCTCTAGAGGTGGGTTTTCGGCGTGGGACGCTTTCAGAGGTGAACGCGAGTTTCTTTGCCTTCAGTGTTTGTTCCCCTTTCAGACGCGACGTGCGCACCCGTATTGGCTGCTCACTCTAGCTTCGCTCACCTCAGAGACTCTGGGGCGGCGAACACGCCCCAGTGTCTCTGTCGTGCTCCTACCTCTCCTTCGACGTGGCAGCACTACCGCCTGTCTTTCCGAGTGATCAACGTGACGCACCATTCCTTCTTCAATCCGAAACTGTGTCTCTATCTCTTAGTAAGCTTCAGAGGCCGCCCGGCAAAACCGTTCCGACTGGACGAGAGCAAACGCGGCCGCGGGATTAGATGTATCGGTATCCCCACGACGCCCTCACGAAACGTCTAACTGGTCTCTCCTTTATCCGATCCCCGGTCGGGCGCGGGCGCCGGCCCACGCCGCGTCGTGTCTGCTTCGACGCCGGATCGGATTGCTGTTTCAGCTCCTCTCTTCGTCCTCTTCCTCCAATCAGTCTCCGTATCTTCATTCGTCGCGCACGCGTATCGGAACACACACCATCTGTACATGGACACCGTGAACGACTTGTTGCTCTACTTCTGCCTGTGAAGAGCGAATGCAAGAGAGAGGGCGCGATACACGCAGACGGACGTCATTCTTCCTCGTTTGATGTCCCGTTGTCTCTTGGTTTTCCGTTTCTCAAATCCTCGGATTGCTGCTCGATCTTCTGTCCCGTTCCTCTCTTCTTGCCTTCTACTCGAGCTGCGGTGTCAGCTGGGGCTCCTTGGGCTTCAAGGATGCGTCGGAACTGCCTTCGCTTGTGACGCGCCGCCTTTTGCGCCATTGTGCCCCCAGCGCTCTCTTTGCTGTTTCAGAAACACAGCGCCCGAGGCCTGCGCATCCGGCAATTCCCGACGTTCCGCACTGACACGCCTCTTGAATTTCTTGAGATGCCCATCACTGTCACGGTAAGATATATATATATATATATATATATGTCCATACGGCTATCTCTAAAAGTCATAGATACTCTAATAGACTGATGATGTAGTGACATGGAGCGGAAGTATCAAGAGGGCAGAGAAGAAGAAGGAATGTCAAGAGGGGGGAAGAAAGAAAAAAGGCACAAGACAGACGCAGGAGATGGAAGGGATCGCGAAGTGGGAGGAGCACCTGTGTCGCCATGTTTATGCATGGGTACAGTTCACATATGAGGACACACTTACAGTCATATTAAAAGGCCTGTTTGCATGGAACGTACCGTCGCCAGGAAGGGGACGGCAGCTTCAGATAGAGAATCAGAACCTGCGGGGCACCTCCGCTAAGCGATCTTCTTCAGCTCTCTTGTCACATCTCCACCGGCTCGTTCGAGAAAGGATTCGTTGCATGGAAACGTTTGTTCAAACCAGTCCCTAAAATCGCTTCTCGTTCAAGCCTAAATGGCTGATCGGGATGTTTCCACGACACGCGTACATTTTTTCGATTCCGCCTACGCGTTCCTCTTGGGACCGCGTGTGTGACTCCCTGGTACCTTTCAGGATCTGCACAGTGGCAACCGTGTCAAGTTCATGAAACGGACTGGAGGTTGCAAATCCAATCTTACACCTTTCGTTTGTCGGAGTGTCGTCTCACCAGGTAGACACCCGCGATCGGGACTCGCCTCTCCGAGATGTGACAGCAGAGGAGCTGAAGCAGGAAGGCAGTGCGTACGAGATCCTCTCGTTCCTCTCGTTTACGGACAACCACACGTCGCGGCCCGTTGAAATTCGAAAGAGGTCAGGGGAGTTCACAAGACCGCTCGTCACACGCGTGGTCACGGGTGGCAGGATGTTTAGCAACTATTAGTTTTCAAGAAACTTTAAAACGTTTGACTAAATTTACTTTCAAACCGTGCTGTCTCTGCTGTATTTGTGTGAGCGGTGTCTCCTCGTGGGGCCGCTTCACTGCTCCAGGCTGCGCCAGTGCACTTCCGAGGCAGCTCGTCCCTCACCGTCGTTTGTCGATTCGCCTCACCGTGTCCCTCTGCATCGCCATGATGCTTGTATCGCTCCGTCGCCACCGGCGGGCCGCGTGACCCGCTGACCCCTCCTAGGTAGCTGGAAGTGTTCGTGGCGCAATTCCCCCCTCACATTATTATCTGGTCGCTTCGTTGTCCTCGAATTGCTTCGCGTCCTCAGCTGGAGTCTGCGGTCTATCAAGTGGGGAGAAAGCTTCACGCCTATTGTCCGGCCGCCGTGCGCGTCTGCGGTCTCTTCTGGTTAGTCTTTTTGTCCCAAACACGGTAACCGTTCGTATACCTATACACGTCGATATTCACTTTCGTAGTCTCCTTCCTGATGTTGGTCTGTACGGAAGACACGGATCATATTCTTGGTGGCCTTGCACCTGTTTAGTAACTGGATGAACCCTTTTTGCACCGGGTAAGTACGGATTACTAGGGTCTTCTATTTACCTGAATGGTATTTTCTCGACTATTTTGCGGTGTTAACAGTAATACCATCCAAAACCGGTCGGACGGTATAGTTTATAGATGTATTCTATATATATATATATATGCATATACATGTACACCTGAAGATATGCACTACACTGGTTATCTCCCTAGGGTTTGTGATGCTCGGTCAAGCATTAATCAATGCTGTTGCTCAGCACGGCAATGAGCGAGTGTGCTTAATCGATTTCTTCACTTCTTGGATTGTGTGTCCCAGTGTTAAGGAAAGGAAGTCGTCGGTGGACAGAGCCACCCCATTTTGATGTGTGTTCAGGCATCAATATATACTTGCTTATGCATAAGGACTTGCATGAGCGTGTACGTAATAACGACATGTGTCCTAGTGTCTAAGAGCAAAGGTGTCCAAATCGCATGCATGTTCGTCGCATGAACATTCGGACCAGTGGTTCAGGTTCCCCGACTTTCAATGCGTGTGCCGTATCTCTCTATCCAGGCGGCTACGAAGTAGATGTGGACTCATTGAGCACAACTGAGGTGAGTCCTTTGCCTCGTAGAAACTTTGTCGCATGTTGAAGAGGGAACCCCTTTCAGGGTCGATGCACAGTAGACTCATAAAGCATCTGCATTGTAAATTTGGCTCGCCGTACCTGTGCCCTTCAGCATAAGCGCAGGCTGATCAACAAGCGTTAATTTGCTTATGGGCGTACACCTGTGCCTGTTTCTGCTGTGTTTCAGCGCGCGCGTTTTTGCTAGGTTAAAGTTGGGCTACGCAGGGTCAACAGCTGGCACCTTTTTGCAACAAATTTGTACCAGCTTCGCTTGTGAACTGTGGCTCTGTCTCTCCTCGCATGAGTTCGAGCTAGCATGAGGCTTTCCCTGCGTTTTTCGTGCGCCGTTTGCTCCAATACAGGAGTGGTAGCGGAAAAAAGCGCAACAAAAATACACAGAAAAAAACAGCAGACGACGCGAGGGGGATGAATACCAGAGCGATGCGAACTTTTGTGGGGAACCTGACGCTTCTTGTACCACATGTCATATGGCATCAACTTAAATATCACATAGCAAGGCGAAGGAACAAATTCAAGACGCTGAAGGATTGAAGGCACGGCCAAAGGAAGACGATTATACAAAACTGGCAAGCGCGTGGGCACGCCATGGTCCACGAAGCGAAAGCTTGCTCTAATCGTGCAGCGATTCCAAATAATCACGTCAAAAAGTAACAAGAATAGTGAGGTGAGAAAAGCTGCTCAGCCCGTTGCGTGTCGCATACCATGAACTCCAAGAAATAGCCCTGTGAGAAACAAGCATTTATACTGCCAAAGCTGAAGGCGTTCGACACACGCAACACTTTTGTCACAAATACAAAGCGGCAGCTCTTGATGTCTATGGTGGGTAAGACTCACGCGCAAAAGCTTAGCAGACGTAGCTCAGGGCACCTTGAGAGATACGCACCTCCGAGCAAGACAAGGACATTCCTTCAGGCAGCCGCGCCTACGGAGAAAATTTAGGTCAGCCAGATACGCCAGATCATCCCAGATTGACATGTTTGTTCGGGTGCATTCAGCATCAGATGGAGCCATCGCGGGTCAGCGGGCCGGAGAGTCCGCATCGACTGGTGCTCTGCCGCTGAATTTGCCAGCTTGTGGCGAGGATACAATAACAAAGCGCCAAAGGCGTCCGAAAGATGTCAGCTATGTCGAGTCACCCGATACTACTGCCGTGACACAGGCAATTGCTTAGTTTCTTGCAATATACTCCAGACACAAACGCTGCAGTCAACACCGCCTGTCCCTAAAGGGTTATTTCCAGGAATAACAAATCAACTCGGCGAACTGCCGTTACTTCCTGGCAAATTAACATCAGTTTCCAGTAGTGGAGTGTGAAAGCCACCTGAGGACTTGTACCTGATTTGCCCGTCGATCATGGAATCTAGTGTTCCCCCGTCATTTATCGCGAAGACTGCTGCTCCTGAGTGCTCTGTCATGCTTTATTGGTTCACCCTGCTGGTGTGGACGAGCATGAAGCACGCCCACTGATGCGTGCATGCGCCGGCGCGCTCTCGGTGGTCCCAGATGCACCCTTTTAAGTCATGACGGGCTCCATCCTGCCCGGCTGGGTGCTGCCGCGCACGCTTCGTGGCGGGAACGAGCATACACATTATTCCGGTCCCTTCAGGCTCGGACTCCCAGTGCGCTTTTCCGAGTCTGCGCTCGACGCAGGGGGGAACTGCGGACCAGCATAGAGTGCGGGGCTCTCCAGCAGCAACCCACTTGATTGAGGCGACGGTGGCGCTCTCTCCACCGGAGCAAGAGTAGCAGCGTGTCGCCGTTCTGGTCCACGAGGTGCGTGCGGGGCTCCCGTTGCGCGACGTTCGTGTCGCCAGGGGCGTGATGGTACAGTGTCAGGTACATGTGGTCCGGCAACTGCGCCCGCTGTCGTTATTTGATGGGTAAACGTCTCACCTCCCACTCTGCTCGGTTGGAAACTCCATGCTGGAAAAGTCCCGCTGTGATCATGCGGACCTGCACCGCCTGAGGCGGCTTGAAAGACGGGTCTACCATCGCGCATACGTCCTCCTGTGGGTCTCGAAGGGTCTCTCCCGTCTGCAGCACCATGCGGGTCATCCAGTTCCCGTGCGCCCCCCCTGGGGAAACCAGCACGATGACTGGTGACACGTTGCGACCCTACTGGAGATGCCGGCGTTGTCAACTGTTGCAATTCCATATCCAGCTGCGTTGGCCACCATTCGAACTCGTTCTGCTCAGTCGGCTCAAATCCGCCAGCATTCCGTTGGCTGCCTGGCAGCGCATTCCACGACCCCCCCTCTCCGCAGTCAGCACGTTGCTGGCTAACTCCCGCCGTCCACTGTGGCGCCGTGATCCGAGTCTGTGGTGGCGCTGCGCGGTATGGGCCCTCTCCCTCTTGCGCAAACAAAGGTGCCGATGCGCGCAAAGACGACAGCCGCCCCACCGCTCCCCTGGGCGCCCCTTCTCGCATTCCCTCAGACGTGTCTGGCATGCCCGACGGTCCTGATGGCGCCTCTCCAAGATCAGATGCCATTGCACGGGCGAACGCAGCTGCTGCGCCCAGACTGCCAGCGGACGTCGACGTTCCTGCGTCAGAGTCTCCTATAGTGTATATGAGAAACACGCAAGAGTCCAGAAGCAGCACATCCGTCTGACTCAGTGACAGCAGGATTCGTGGACAATCCCGATGTTATCGGGGCATCACGCTAAACTCTCCATTCCCCGCATCGCTCAGCCATATGGACACACGATCTACGCCAGCGGCCCCGACACGTCTGGTCTTTTCCCGAACTCGCCCCCACTGCGGCAACATCTCCTAACGTCTCAACGTGGCTACGTGGCTGTGGTTGATCTGTGAGGCTGACGATTCTTCCGCTACGTACCGCGAAGCCACTTCTCTATGGCCGATACTCGGGCGGATTCTGATGATTCCCAGACGTATGTGGATGGCGGCGCCGCACCGTTGTCCCCGGGCGACGCGCGTGTAGGCGCGGCCGCCTCACCCACGCCTTGAGACGGGTTAAAAAGAAGCAGGGCGGCTGTCGGCGTCGTTGATGCTGGGTCACCAGGATGTCCGTCTCCCACAGATTCTGGACCCCAACCCAGTGGCTGCCACAACAGCTGTCCCCCCTCGTTTGCCACCGGATTCGCGAACGCAGCTGCTGCGCCCAGACTGCCAGCGGACGTCGACGTTCCTGCGTCAGAGTCTCCTATAGTGTATATGAGAAACACGCAAGAGTCCAGAAGCAGCACATCCGTCTGACTCAGTGACAGCAGGATTCGTGGACAATCCCGATGTTATCGGGGCATCACGCTAAACTCTCCATTCCCCGCATCGCTCAGCCATATGGACACACGATCTACGCCAGCGGCCCCGACACGTCTGGTCTTTTCCCGAACTCGCCCCCACTGCGGCAACATCTCCTAACGTCTCAACGTGGCTACGTGGCTGTGGTTGATCTGTGAGGCTGACGATTCTTCCGCTACGTACCGCGAAGCCACTTCTCTATGGCCGATACTCGGGCGGATTCTGATGATTCCCAGACGTATGTGGATGGCGGCGCCGCACCGTCGTCCCCGGGCGACGCGCGTGTAGGCGCGGCCGCCTCACCCACGCCTTGAGACGGGTTTAAAGGAAGCTGTGCGGCTGTTGGCGTCGGCAGTGGCATGGAAGGGTGGTGTTGTTGGGCCTTAAAAGGAATTGGTTGTGGCTGCGGGGACCGAAGAGCAGCAGTGTGAGGGTCGATCTGAGGCGGGCTCGACGGCGGAGTCTGTGGATGTGTCTGATGGTGTGGTTGGGCATGTGGTGCCTTGGCAGGACCTGGCTGAGGCTTCGGCAGCTGCGCTGTCGACGCTTCTGCCTGATTGGGACTGCGTTTGCTCGGCTCGTCTCGCTTTTCTCTAGGGCGGACGCGTTCTGCTGGCGGAGGCACCGGTGGATGGTGTGGAGCTCCGGAGGTGGTCTTGCCTGCCGGTTTCGGCATCGGTCGTTTTTTCTTCGACGAGGTCTTTATCGATCCGCGGCCGCCGTCGTGACCTGATGGGGGCCTCGGTGTCTCCACTTCTACCGCTTGTTCTGCAGCAGGGCGTTTTTTAGCGCTTGGGGTGTGTCGCTTCTCCGAACCTGCAGGAACGGTAGACAAGCTGGTAACGCATTTCAGGGCGACAGCGTTCTGATTTTGTTCTGAGGCTTATGTGTCGAACGAAACCAAGAACCTCCCTCCTCTCTTCTCACATCCATCCCCAAGTCCACGCCACTCAGTGTCGCTGCGGTCGCTCAACTGCCCGTATGAGTGTATGTTCCAACTCGGGATGTCAGCGTTCGTGCCTCACCATCTGCAGATGGCACAGGCACACTACTGCCAGATGGAGGCGCCTGTCCCCAACATGGAAAGGCAGTCCTTTCCTGCCGACGATTCTGGGCTCTTCAGTCCAACCTTAATTACTTGATACCTCCCTTGACGGGTATTGTCACGTTGTACGTCACTACAGCACGAAAAAATTAGGTAAGAGACGTTGGCGGGCAGTGCCCTCAGCAGAGAAACCAAGACACAGCTTTCACTTTTGGGTCCACACCTGCACATGTGCTTCTTTATGTGAGAGGCACCTGCCCTATCTAGTGTGGCTCTACCGAGATGGTATTCCAGTGAAACGGAGATCTCTCTCACCATGCCTCTTTCGTTCCCGTTTGCCGCGTCGTTCCTGACGAGGCTCCCGCCGCAAAGGCGTGGCTGTTGAAGTGTCTGAAGTCGACCTTCCTTTTGATGTGCCACGTTCTGGAAGCGGAGGGCCAACGCTGGTTCCAGCCTTGCTGCTTCCCTCCCCGGCATCAGGCTCCTCTATGACTGACACTGCCGGAGCCTGGACGCTCTCTAATGGACCTGCTGAGACGGGCCCGCCTGTGGCAGCAGCCCCCTGGCACGTTATACCCGTCTTGCAAAAACGGTGCCACTGTCGTAATTTCCGCATGGTTCTTCGAGCAGTTGTGAGTCGTTCTTCCGCCGCTCGTAATGCCTTTTCGGCTTCATGCCGGATCGTGGCTGCCGCCTGCAACTTGGCCGCAGTGGACCCTCTACCTGTGGCCACATCGCTTGAGGCGTGAGAAAGCTGAGTCACTTTCAACTCTTCTTCGGCTTGTACCCTCTGTCTGATACGCCTTCGCCATTGTAACCGTACTGATAAACAGTTCTTTACTACTCGCATCTGGCGTTCTATACGGTACTGCATCTCCTGTTCTGTCTGAGGCATAGCATCAGAATCACTTCGCGCCGCTGACGGTACTCCCAAGGATTCGGCTCCGGGCGCGGCTTCTTTGCGGGGGAGCCATATGTTCCGGCGAATATCGATGAGACGGCGGAGTTCTGGATGCTGTCTGAGAATCGTGTCTACCTTCGACCGCAGGATTTTTTTTTCATTGTCAAAGTCGGACACCTTCTGATATCTCCTGCGTATTTCCTCTTGTTTACCCAGCTTCCGTTCTTCGTACATCGTTGTGAATCTCTGTACTTCCTCAGGGGTCTGCCACAGTCACAAGGAAGCAGGATGAGAGAAGAGACGGTTATGCAGCGTTCGTAGGCAACGGGTCAGGTGAATCGGGGAACGTTTTACGCCTGCTCAGCCTATACAGCGGGCCATCCGCACTTAGAGCGTCAACAGTCGATGTAACACCGTCGAAAATTCACTCACCCAGGCTTTGCAGCGGCTCGAACGTCGCATGGCCAAATAGCTCTCTACACTCCTCCACCGTCTCCTTGATTCTCGCAGGTTTTTCTGCAGGACGAAACTCTTCGCTTTTACCGCTTCTATCCGTCTCATATATGCGTCCAGCTGTGCCTTCGCCTCCTCGTATGCATCAATATCTTCATCTTCTGCGTCTGACTTGGCATCCCCTCCTAGAGGATTGTCTTTGTTAGGTGGGCGCCACGGTGGGGAGTTTCCACCCGAAGCCTGTGATGTGCTTGGTTCTGAACCAACAACATCAGCTGTGTTTGGAGAGGTGCTCACAGCTGCAGCAACAATGAGACTAACTGCCTGGAAAGGATGGAGTAGTGAGACACTCCCAACAAAGGCATTGAAATGCCGCGAAAGTATTCCCCCCGCCACCATGTCATCTAGCCTCATTGTTGGCAGGGGCTGCGCAACAAAACTCAAGCCCAGCGCTAGCACCCGCCATGACGCGCGTTGCGTCCGCATCAGGCTGCTTCGAACACCCCGCCGGTAGGTCGACTCAAACGCCAATAGCCACAGCCGTGTTCACGATTATGGTCAGTTGCGTGAACAGCTTGACCGGCGCCAGCTCCTTGCCCCGTTGCTGTCGCACCAAGATTGATATCTTCGCCTAGCTGATCATGCCGCGTTCGTCATATAAGCAGAATGTAAAGGTGCCAGGGCAGATATTCGTTCGTACTGACACTGACTGCGGTGCTCCGTCCGCGACTTAGACGGCATTGCCGTATTTCGTGTAAATCGAAGGCCCGACGCACTTGAATTGACAGCAGCAGCAGAGCACCTCAGGGTGTAATGCGCCACGAATGCCTCAGTGACTCTGGCGCGTCGAAGTGTTTTATTATGACCACGTCCTCCGACCACGAGGAAAACAGCAACAACTTTCAAAAGGCCGGACACACACACGCACGTACACGGAGATGGTCTGGTGTTGCTTGTCAGCCATGAGCTCAGTGGCGTGGAGAAAGTTCTCGTAATTCACGAGAGGTACCATCTAGATGTTCATGAGGGAACATCGGCCACGCCGTCTAAGTCACGCGTGGTTTCGTACAGCGTCTTTCTTTCCGTGGGGTTGACATGTAAGAGCTGCTTTAGGAATCGGGGCTGAGCTTGGTTTGAATAAGGCTGGATGGGGAAAATTGCGTCACGGAAACGTAGCATCCGTTCGTTAACCGGGCAACGGTGGCAGCTCTTGTTACGTTCAGTTACTCAACAGCAAGATAAGCTCCACCGGGAATGCAATCGCTTCTTCGCACGCCATGACTCGTGTTCAATTTTGGCTGGGACTCCGCCGTTCGCGCGGTCCAATATTGGCGGAGTCACGGTTAGAACGAGACATTGTCAGAGCCACAGATACATGTAATCCTGCGCCGGGTAAGCAACGTTCGAATCAACACCTTGTTCGCATGAAGAGGGGTCGAGATACAAAGGAAGACCGTACGTCTTCTTTTACCGTCGGTCGCCGATGGGGGGGAACGTGGATCTTTCCCCTAGGCACACGGCAGAGAAGCACCAGCGTAGGAGGCAGGGAAAGAGCTGCTTTGATCCATCTGTACTTCGACCGTGCGATGAACAGCTGCCTTACTACTATAAACTCAACGTGTAATTGCACTCGTATAGCGATTCCGCATAAATGTGACCACCACGGCGAATGAGAGTCTAGTGGCCTACAAAGGCCGTCCACTTCTCCGACACAAACCCACCGGCTCTGTTTTGTCTCTCAGCGGCAGCGACCGGAGAAAACGTGCCTGTTTTTTACCAACATTGCGTCTCACCTTGACGTTCCTGAGAGGGCCTAATCGGGGCATGAATCCCACATATGTTCCTAAACGGAGGCAGAGATCACAGGGGCACCCCCTAATCCCTTGGGAAAATGCCTAGGGGTTTTTCAACCCAGTTGAAACCGGCATCTCAGAATGGCTTTTAACGCCGATACCCACAGCGACCGCGTGTGGGCAGCACGAGGACGGATACCCTAAAGGAAGAAAGCTGTCGCCACGGCACCAGCGGTAGTGGGACCACGTGACGTGGAACGTGCTGTGGTAGCCTCACCACACATACCCCGAGGTAACGAGAGACCCCCACTTCTTCGGTTCTATACTAACGAACTTGGAGGAAGATTCATCGAACTAAGAAACAATGACTGCCAGCAAGCTGCAAACCATGGCGGGAAAGGCCCCGCACATGTCCAAGCTTATCGCCCGGACCGCTGAAGCCAGGACAGTAACCAGGACAGTCCTACCCCCCTTCTGCTTTTCTAGCTGGCACACTACCTTTACGGCCGCAGTCGCCGAGGAAGTGAGTGGAAAATGCGGTTGGATGCACCCTATGCGGTAATGCTCATTATGCGCTGATAGCGGTTCCCACAGGGTCCGACTAACGGTACGGTTCGACGTCGCGTGGGTGGATCCTGGATTTAAGTCAACTTTTCGAGTGACTAACAGCGATCAGGGGACGTATTTGGAACACCCTCAAAACACTCTGGAGCTCGTCATACGTCTTCGATTCATCCAGACCGTGTCCTGCCTAGTATACCAACCCTCTTCAATCTGACTATGTGGAGACGGTCTACCATCGACTCAAGTTCGGTGCATTCACGGCAGCGGCCAAAAAGCGACCGTAGCACACTCTGCACCATACCAGAGCCTGTATCGTCCTCACTTCCTGTTCGCATGGAGTGGCGCAGCTTACGGAAAAACTCGAGAGCTTGATCGGGTGGGCAAGGTAACAGCATGAGAGTATCTGTTAGTAAATCGCCTGCATTGTCACACAATTATTCGGCCACATGGCAATCCGAGTGAGGAAGTATGACAGTGCCGACGTTGTCCCGCTTCTGCTTGTACACTTTCATCCTACTCCATATGGTGGTGCCATTCGTCCCGATTGCTCCTCCTGCCCTCTTTGTGGGCAGCAAATATAGTCTCGAAGGCCTCTCTCGAATGAACGAATATCTCACTCACGGAACAGACGCACGAAACACATCGTGCAGTGAAGTGGCGCAACCTTGCATTTATAAGCCTCTCCGCAAAAGAGCCGTAGAGGCAGCTATCGGGCCGCGGCGCTGGTCACTGTTTGCCCGGCGACACTCCACGTGAGTGTGCACCTTCCACTGGATATAGTTGGCGGTGGGCGTTCTGTGTTTCAGTGGTAGAATCCATGTACCGCAGTTGTCGGGATCCGGTTGCGTGAAGTGATGAGCAGAGCAGAAGAGTTACCTTGTTCTGTCTCAGTTCTGGCATTGTTTGAAAACACCATGCCGAACCCGTGGATCCTCGCAACTTCATCATGAAGCGAACCTGATGATTTTAGTCGTTCCCCGGTATATAATGTCGGTCAGCACGCAGGCAGCATCACTTTCGGGCCCGGCCAGGAGATTCAACTGAAGGCTTCTGTGGTTCGGTTGATTCGTTAGACCGTGTGCATCTTCCGTGTAGGGGAGGCCAAGCAAGCGTATGCATGAGCCCTTGTTTTCATCCATTCCTTTCATTATGCTTCCAGTACAGGAAAGGGGAAATTGTGCAACTGCGCAGGCCATCGACTGTGAAAGAATGGATGGAGATAGAGAAAAACGAGAGATTCGGATCAGCGATAAAGGCCATGTGTGCGCTATCAATGTGCTTGACAACATGGACCAGAAACTGTCAACATCTGTCCAAGCGGAGAAGACCTCACTTGCATGCCCTGTCGACTTCGCCTCACCTCCTAAGGGAGAGTACTTTGGGGCGTTACTGGCGGAAAACTCAGCAGGGGACTGATGATAGCGCGTGCGCGTAAACCGTCGATATACCTGTGCTCCCGTCGATCCTGGCACCATCAAGGGGCATTCACTAAAGAATGGATAATGTACATCAAGCTCATCGATGCATGGTTCCACCAATCATGGCCATCCTGCTGTCTGCTGTCGTCCTCAAAACCCAAACCTCTTTCTGCAAGGGCACGTTTCCACGACACAATATAATCTTCTGAGTCCAAGACGGTCATCCTGAAAGTCGTATCAGTGGACTTTGGCCTCCACAGCGGCGTCACCGTCACGAGAACAGAACGTGTGAATTCAATAGGTAGACTGTCCCACTTTTCAAGAGAACAGAAATCCAACGGGTTGTCTTCCATCTGTAAAGTCATGACACAATCCACTACCGGAACATAGCCCCGTCGATGTGAGGTGTCTGGTCACTGAGGACGAACCAAAAAGTATTAACTGGAACTGCATGTGATGACCAGCGTAGAGGCGTCCAGCGTGCCTCTCCCAGGCAGCTTTCGGGCCCTCCGGCAGCACGTGCATCACCGCAGCCAACCAACCATCCAGCATCTGAACGACGTGGTTCGACTGGGGAAGGCAGTGGCTTCGGGGACGCCTCACCCAACGCCGTTGATAGCGGCATGCTTGTCTGCTTTTGTCTTGGGACTCTGCGGCTGCTGCCTTGTCTCTCGTGTCCTTTCCTTGAGCGGGTCAGCCTTACCAGTTCTATGGAGTTCTGACTGCCCCACGCCAGAGAGCCAGCCGTCGATGACAATCGCTAAGCGGTATAACCTGGTGGTAACTGCAACCGGCAAGGTGAATGAGCGCCGTGTCCACAGAAGAAATTCACGGAGCAGCATGCACTACTACGCAGTAATATTATCGTGCACATCCTCACATCGGAAAGGTGATTAGTGAACTCGCGTGAGTATCACGGTCACGTTTCCGTCCAGGTTCCAACAGTGGCAGGCACCTGTGCCTCGTTGCTGTAGCGGAGTGAGTGACAAAATCTCCCGAATGGCTGAACCTGAGTCCAGCTCCAGTGGTGACAAGCGCGTGGCCCCGCGCCGGCGCAGCAGAGCGCAATACAGTAGAGATCCGGGCGGTGATCCAGGACAGGGAAGCATCACACTACGTCACCCGGCTCGTGATGGCATAGATCATATAGTGTTAAACCAGCAGACCAGGCGTAGACGTCGTATCCCGTCGGCATGTGCTCATTCCCATCCTGGGCAGCTGCACTGCAAGTCCCTGTTCAAGAGAAAATGGGCTGTTGTTTACGCCGCTGGCTCTCAACTAACTTTTGCGCCCAACACGGTCACGAGACGCGGCTCCTCGAGGTTGACGAGTGACCTGTCGACTGCTGCCTGCTTCCGCCGCTTCCCTGCCCTCCGGGATCGGCGTTTTGTCGATCCGCTCAAATCGAGATTGCTTCACTTTTCGACGACTGGGTCGGCACCCGTCTCCCCCTCGGGAGACAGCGTTCGACTGTGCCCGCAGGAGCCATGGTGGGATGGCCGAAAGAACTAGCTCGGCGCGGGGTAGAGCAGCGCACGCAGTTATCTCGCGTGTGGCTTCGGTTCCGCGTCATCTCGTTCGCCCTCCCCGTCGTGTGCGTTTCCCCCCGCGACTGCGCTCTCTCCTCATCCTGTTTGCGTCGACTGGCTGTCGTCGTCGCGTGTGCAACTCCACAAAAGCTTTTGCACGCGCATGTGCTTCCCTGTTTTTTCATCTGTCTCTGTGCAAACTTTGCCCTTTTTCTCACGTACGGTTTGTTTGCGGGTGTCTGCGTGGGCCGTCACCGAGGTGTGCCAGTCGCGCTGTGGGTTTGTGTCTGTCGATATTTTTCCGCTGGTTTTGCGTTTTCGCCAACCATTCGCGTGGGCTGACATTTTTCTCTCATTTCCAATCACAATGGCGTCGAAACAACCTCAGACGCTGAGCGTCGGCACCGTGGAGAGCGGCCGCGTCGCCAGGCTGGTCTCCGCCAGCTCCGTGATGACGCAGCAGCTGGGAAAGAGCACAAATATTCGCATGTCCCAGATTTTGGAGCCGCGCTCTGAAGAAGATTGGACTGCGCACCGTACGCGCATTGTCTGCACAATGGGCCCGGCATGCTGGAATGTCGACACACTCGTTAAGATGATCGATGCGGGCATGAATGTTTGCCGCCTGAACTTCTCTCACGGAGACCATGAGACGCACGCACGCACTGTCCAAAACATCCAGGAAGCCATGAAACAGAGACCGGAAGCGCGTTTGGCAATTCTCCTTGACACCAAGGGGCCTGAAATCCGCACTGGATTCTTGAAGGTACTCACAAAAAGCCTCAGGGACGGGACCATCGGGGTGAAAAAGAAGCCTGGAATCGCTACGAGCCTGTATAGGCACGGCAGAGCAGACAGTGTATAGGCGGCGATGAGCGGGTAACGAGGATGATCAGGGGAACTGTACGAGAAAACACGAGGCAGGAGTGTACGGGGGGAAGGAGAGGGAACGATGGTAACAGGCAATGGGTGGGAATTAACCCACACAACTGGACCGAAATGGGACAGAAGAGAGGCGGAAAGAAGGGATCATACAACTTGCCTACCTTGTCTGTGACCACATACAGATGTGTGTGCACAAGTCTGTCCGAGAGAGGCCCGTGAGAAGCGACTCTGCCGCGCCCATGCTTGCCACATTCAGGACCACAAGCCCATCACCTTGCAGCAGGGAGCCTCTCTGAAGATCGTGACGGACTACAACTTCATTGGCGACGAGACAACGATTGCGTGCTCCTACGCCGCCCTTCCTCAGTCGGTGAAGCCAGGTTAGCTGACACTTTGTCTTCATTCTTGCTTGTCTTCGTATCGCCTTTACAGCTCCAAGAGACGCCGCTGGTGGTCTCGTTCGTATCTTTCGTTGAAAGCTCCCGCGTTTTCTTTTCGCCTGTGCTCGGGGCATGTGCTCCCCTTCTCTCGCCACTCAGGTGTTGCCACCGTGGCGTGAGTGGAGTGGCCATGCCCCCCCTGTTTTTCTTGTCTCTCCCATGTTTTTCTTCTCGCGTTTCGGTGCGTACAATTCTCGTGCATTACCTTCTGTTTCCCCCACATGTTTGTGCGGCTGTACCTTCAGGCAACACCATCCTCATTGCGGACGGCTCGCTCTCCGTCAAGGTCGTCGAAGTTGGAAGCGATTATGTCATCGCTCAGGCGCAGAACACCGCCACAATTGGCGAGCGGAAGAACATGAATCTTCCCAACGTCAAGGTGGGTTCTCCCACGCGTCTTGCCCCACGCGTTTCCATTCTCCGTCGCCGTCTAGCTTTGCGGCCACGCTTTCGTGATGAAACGATATGATTCGATAGCTGTGATGTTAAGGAGCATAGGAAATGCAACACGCTAAAAGCGGCGAAATGTCAATCAAACAGGCGAATTTTAGGTTTTCCATGAAATCTATTTGGAAGACTGTTCCTGTGTGCTCTGTCTTCGAAGAAACGCGTCTTCCGCGTGCCTCGTCGCGAGCCTCTGCCGAAATCCTCGGTGACTCGATCTCGTTCCTCTGGTTCTGTGGGCTCTTCGTAAAATGCGTCCAGGTCCAGCTGCCCGTCATTGGCGAGAAGGACAAGCACGACATCCTGAACTTTGGCATTCCCATGGGATGCAACTTCATTGCTGCTTCCTTCGTCCAGAGCGCCGACGACGTGCGTTACATTCGTGGACTTCTTGGGCCCCGAGGTCGCCACATTCGTATTATTCCCAAGATCGAAAACGTGGAAGGACTCATCAACTTTGACGAGATTCTCGCGGAAGCGGACGGTATCATGATTGCCCGCGGCGACTTGGGAATGGAGATTCCCCCCGAGAAGGTTTTCCTCGCCCAGAAGATGATGATTGCCAAGTGAGTCACTGTGGAGGAAAAGGGAGAAAAACGGACCCGGGGCCACGCTCAGAAAAAGCCCCGAGGGAACCCCCTTCCACCCTGCAGAAGCTGCCGCAACCGTTGAATGCCCAGTGGCCGCCGAAAAGCGAGAATTTAAAAAACGGAACAAACGGCGTATGAGGATAAGCAACGTTAAGCGCGGTATCACTCGAGACGCAGTGTTGGTCGAGCTTCGCGTTTTTCGCGTTGCCGTCATCCCAGTCTTGTTTGGCGTGAGAGGCACCACGTTTCGAAGGTCGCGGGAGGGGCGTCGTCGCGTTGTTTCGTCATTTTCTGGAAGCTGTTTGTCTCGCTCGTTCTCGGGTCGTCCACCGGATCCGTATGCGTTGTTTTCCGCATGTTTTTAGGTGCAATGTCGTCGGAAAGCCCGTGATTACAGCGACGCAGATGCTGGAAAGCATGATCAAGAACCCTCGCCCGACGCGTGCAGAAGCAGCTGATGTGGCGAACGCGGTTTTGGATGGCACAGATTGTGTTATGCTCTCTGGGGAGACCGCCAACGGCGAGTTCCCGGTGATCACCGTGGAGACGATGGCCCGCATCTGCTACGAAGCAGAGACGTGCGTGGATTACCCTGCCCTGTACCGCGCCATGTGCTTGGCAGTTCCGCCCCCCATTTCGACGCAAGAAGCGGTTGCAAGAGCCGCCGTCGAGACTGCAGAGTGCGTCAACGCCGCGATCATCTTGGCCTTGACTGAGACTGGCCAGACGGCGCGCCTGATCGCCAAGTACCGCCCGATGCAGCCTATCCTGGCGCTGAGTGCTTCCGAGAGCACCATCAAGCACCTGCAAGTCATCCGCGGGGTGACGACGATGCAGGTTCCGTCGTTCCAGGGAACGGACCACGTGATCCGAAACGCCATTGTCGTGGCCAAGGAGAGAGAACTCGTCACAGAAGGAGAGAGCATTGTCGCAGTGCACGGCATGAAGGAAGAGGTTGCCGGCTCCAGCAACCTCCTCAAGGTTCTTATTGTGGAGTAAACAAAGTGTAGGAAGCAGGTGTGCGGCAGGGCCTCAAAAGCGGCGAAGGCTCAACGAGACGGGGTGAGCGGAACGCGCGCAGGTCACGGGACCAGAAAGGCAGTCAGCAAGGAGAAATGGACAACAGAGGAAGAGCGCGGCCTGGCCGTATGCGCAAAGAGGTGCGTGGGCATGTGGTGGCAGTGCATGCGGCGGAAACATTGCCAGAGAGAGCGGGCGACATCTTTAAAAAGATGGTAAAGTGGAAAACGAGATGGCCTTGGGGGTCAAATGATTCCTGGCTGTGGACGCACGTGGGGACCACACTGTGGACGAAGAGACCACATAAGGTGGATAAAGGTACCAAAGAGAGAGTGTGGATCTGAGGTTGCTATGAATTACTCTGGCGGTTGATGGCAGTTCTTCTCACGTGTTACCCGTGCGAATCTGAATGGAGTAGCGCGTCTGGCACAGTTTACACACATGTCTTTCCTTTCCGCGGCGGTAGAGCCCGCATATGTACTGGAAAGTGCGCTGGCCACCAGCGACAGTGCGTGATTTCATTCCCCAGCGTCCGTGGAACGGTTTTTGCGTTTTGCTTTTTTCTTTTCCCCACGGGGTATCGGCTAGCAAGTGACCAGCCTTTTTTTCCCGTTTTTCGTTGCTGTGACCTTTGCATGAACGGGAAAACGGCACGCGCTGTCGGGCAGCGGAAATCTACACTACGAAGAGTACGCAGTGTGTATTGCCGGTTTCCTTCTCTTAGGTTCGAGGAAGCCCAACACTTGAGCCGTCTTTTAGGGCGTAGGAGAGGGCTTCTCCAAAAACATAGGCATCGAAAATACCGAGACATACACACAACGTTGGAGTGTTTTACGGTCGGTACATCAGCGCCAGGGTTCCGGCAGGAATACACAAAGTCACGTCGAGAAATTTGCCGGATGCTCCCAGAAAACAGAGGCACCGCCGTCCAGGATACTGGCGTTTACACGGGGGGGTCTCCTGAACTTGGTAGTTCGGAAGTCGGAACAGTATGCCGTGTTGCGGCTGTGGAAGGCAGCAGGCGTCGGCAGGCAGGAATGCCTACACCTAGTGGACAGTCCGTTACGTTTTTGAAACGGCTACCTTCTAGGCAAACGATATGGAGATTTGGCTTTTAGCCGATGCTGCCAGATGAGCGCAGACGGCGAACGAATCGCGTCTCTCGACGTCCGTGGGGCGACCGTTACTGCTAGGATGCTAGGAAACCGCGTTCAAGATGATTTCGGAAGCGAGGCAGTGCATGAATTCGGGGTCACCGTAGACGAGGTAAAAGAATCGTTCGCAGCAAACGATGGATGATTGTGAGCGTGGAAACCGTCTAACTGGCCCCATATTTCTGCTGACTCGTCTTCATCTCTAAAACAGCGTGCCTACGTCAGTGGGTGGGTTACTATTTTTGGCTATATAGTATGATCTTGATTATTATAGGTACCTCTGCCTGGCATCACCCGCAGCGCGTGAGCTGTTGTCGTATTCTTCGCTTCATAAGGTGAAGAGCAATCTGCGGTGGCCTGGCTTCGCTCGTTCGTTTAAATGATCAGGCAATTGTCATCTGCAGTAGTCCGCAAACTCGTCGCAAGGCGTTCGGGAACCACGGCGTCGGCCTTCGATAGGGCGTTTTTTGCCAGATGCGGCTACCTTACTCTGACAGTGCGGCGCATCGCAACTCTGGTCACAAGAATGGCGATCACAGAACACGAAAACGGTTCCTGCAACACGCAATCTGCTGCGGTAACCCGTGAGAAGGGGCACCTGCGTCGTCAGCGGGGTCGTCTTGGTTACAGGATGTAAAATACTCTAGTAGCCTGAGTCTGAGGGGTTACCGGAGCGTCGACAGACGCACGCCCTGGCTGCCCAACTGAGTGGAGTTCCTCTCGCCGCGTCTAACGGCGTAAAAAGCGCGGGCTGAACATCTACGATTCTGGCATCAGAGACGCGTTTCACGCGAGTGTCTACCCGTGAAACGCGAGTGGGAAGGAGCGCGCCGCCGAAATCTGGATGTGTCTTTGCATTTCCCTAGTGCTGCCGCTCTTGAAGCATAAAGCGCAGTATTCCTTCTGTGGTGCCAAAAATAAAATGCAAAAGAGCAGAAGATGCGTGGTGAACACGAGACCGGTACGGAGACTCCGTGCTGACGTGCATATCTCAAAACCCTTCTTCTCTGCTCTCCTCGTTCTAGTGTGCCTCTCGCTGACCAGTCGAGCCTGTTCGAGGCCAACCACCCGGGGGGGGGGGGGGGGCACGGAAAAAGAGTGGGAAAAGAAAAGCGTTGCTGGAAGAACAAAGCAAAGACGAGGGGCTGGTACGTCGTGACGAGTTGAAGGGACTCCCAGCCCACACAGACATGCAGTCACAGGCACCTCGGTCCTTCGGAGTAGAGGACAACCGAGAGAGCCGCAAGAAACAGGAGATACAGGAACTCCGCCATGAAGACTGTGGAAATCCCAAGGCTGCACGTCTCGCGCATTCCAAACTCTGTTTCTCAGGGGTTCTGCATGCCTAGATGAGGTCCGCGACGTTCATCGGCATTTCGTCGATCTGTGTGGCGTAGTACTGCTCGATATCCCGGAGAATGCGAATGTCGTCGTTCTGAAAGGAGAGAACGCACAACACGACACACACACACACGACCTAAACCGGCGCGTACCCTGCGTCTACTGAGTACCGCCGCAACGGACCCTCATTCACGGTTTCTGCGACAGCAGACGGATGTAGCAGCGTGTTCCCGAGCGACAGGTCAACTCTAGAGGAAAGCCACGCAAGCTGCACACCCGAGGGATACAAACCAACGCGCCCACATCGTCGCAGTAAAATGGGTGTCGCCTCCTGCGTCAACAACCTAAAACCAAAAACACTACCACAAATGGACACGCGAAATATATATATATATATATATATATATATATATGCATAAACGCACGCGTGGGAATCAGAAGCACACGCGTTTTGTTTACGCGTGGACGGGTAACCAGATTTCCTGACGTGAGCTAACGCACGTTAACGTCTGACAACGGGAATACGAAGGCAAAAAACCTGTGTACGATGAAGAGCAGCGCTGGCCGCATGCACGCCGACTGATCTCGATAGCGTTCCTTTTACACGCGGTGTGGACACAAGCTGGCCTTCCTGCCCTGTAGCTGTATCGTACCTTCACGAAGTTGATAGCAACACCCTTGCGGCCGAAACGACCGGAGCGCCCGATGCGGTGGATGTACAGTTCACGACTGTTGGGCAAGTCGTAGTTGATAACGAGGGACACCTGATAGGCGGATGGTGAAACAGGAACAGCGAAGAGCCACGAAGACAAAAATAAGAAAATTGAAACACAAAGGTCTCTTCCCGCCGCTCCCCCCAGGCACGCGACAGCAGGAAGGAGAAACAACACACAGAGCCAGGCGACAAGTAGAAGGGCACAAAGACGCCTGACGAACGAAGGACACCCCCAGCACGTAGAGTGAAAGGATCTGGGATGAAAGGAAACACGCAAAGGAGGAAACAGCTGTACCCTCTCTGTTCCCAAGACGCACCTGTTGGACATCCAATCCGCGACCCCAGACATCGGTGGCGATGAGGACGCGGCTCTGGCCTCCTCGAAACTGCCTCATAATCTCGTCCCGTTCTTGCTGGGGCATATCACCATGCATGCGGCTAACCTGAGGGGGGAAAAGAGGTGCCGTACAAATCTCACGTGTCGACCTTCGCCGCCGTTCCCCTCTCTGGCACGCTCCAGAGAGCTACGCTGGCGTGTGAATGCTGAGCGTCACGGCCACCAGTTGCCAATGCATGCCTTCCAGTTTGCCGTCTTACCGGAGTTTTGCCCTTCTCGCGTTTAGCGTCCACAACACGGGGCGCGGGTGAGACTGGTTGTCTCGCTGCGTGGCCTTCCCCCAGCTGTTGAGACAGCCTAGCACCCTCTGGCAGTCACCTACGAAAGCTCTCGCGTGTTCAAGCCAGCAGCCTATCTCCTGGGATGTGGAGCTTACCGTGAAGTTCGCCTCTTTCATCTTCTGTGCCAACCACTCGACTTTGGCCTTTGTGTTGCAAAAGATGACCGCCTGTGTGATAGTGAGTGTATCGTACAGATCCGTCAACGTATCGAACTTCCATTGCTCGCGTTCAACCGCAACAAAGAACTGCTTGATGCCTTCCAGTGTCAATTCATCACGTTTGACGAGGACGCGGAATGGATCGTCCATGAATTTTGTTGTCATTTCCAGCACCTGCAACCGGAAAGAAAAACGGAGATGTCAGAGACGCTCAGGGAGGTAAACGAGCCTTCGGAAGGCGTGCTGCCTCGCACGCGAACGAGATTCCTCGCGAAAACCACAAAAGAAACCGGCTCGAGAACATCTTCCCAGGCCTGCTCACGCTATTACGCATACTCGGGCTTCGAAGACAGCGCACATGCATCTGCGCACACAGCCCGGCACCGAGACAGGCGCGGTCGTATGTGAGAGCAAACTCTCAATCCGACACCAATCCAGTTCCCGCGCTACCATCACACCCTTCAAATATACATATATATACAGGGCGATGGAGATACACGCCTGGAAAGATAAGAAGAGAAATCCACATAACTGCGTCTGTATTTTTGCGGGCCTGCACAGTCGGCGACGGACGACCGCGGGTTACCTCGTGGGGTAGAGTAGCGGAGACGAGGACAACTTGAGTGGAGGGTGGGAGGTAGCGGTAGATATCGTAGACTTGCTCTTTGAAGCCGCGGTTCAACATTTCATCGGCTTCATCAAGGACGAGGAGTTTGATGTGTCGCGTGCTGAAGTGGCGTTGAGCGATCATGTGGAACACCCGGCCCGGGGTGCCAGACACGATGTGAACGCCTGCCTCTAGGGCGCGGATGTCGTCTCCCACGCGCTTCCCTCCAATACAGCAGTGAACCTAAGCAAAGCACGAAGAAGGCAGAAGCAACTGCAGATGCGCTTCTCGCGAATCCACGTCTATACATTCAACCAGGATTTCTGCATTTCAATAGACAGCTCACGGTAAGCACAGAAACATTCATACTTGAGCGCGTGTACAGATATCTAGTAAGGTGCGCGTGCTTCGTGCATTTGAGTCCCTTTATCCCGCAGTTCTCACCTGAACGGACATGTAATCGCCTAGCGCCAAACAGACTTTTTGCGACTGCTCCGCGAGTTCTCTGGTAGGACTAAGAATAAGGGCTTGTGGATCGCGGACTTTGGGGTCTATACACTGGAGACAACCGAGGCAGAAGACGCACGTTTTACCCGTCCCAGATTGGCTCTGTACAATCACGTCTCGGCCCTTCATTATTGGGACAATAGCACGTTGTTGCACCGCAGACGGGCGCTCGAAGCCATACGCGTAAATGCCGCGCAGCAAGTCTTCCTTGAAGCCCATAGAATCGAACGTCGGCAGGACCTGACAGTCCTCCGAAGTTTCGAAGATGAAATTTGTGTCCGGTTCGAGTCGCGCCATCTTGAACCAGAGGAAACGAAAGGCGACGGCTCCTTTGGCAGTGAACGAGGAACACGAGCCGGCAGTAGTCGGCTTCTTCTCCCTGTCCTGATGAGATAGAGAGCGGGCAGACACAAGAGAAAAAAGGCGCCGCAGCCGGTGCCCTGACACAGAACGGCAGACCAGGGAGAGGCAAGCGTAGGCGAGGAGCACAAACCAGCGGACGAACGAAAAGATAAGCGGGAAATTGTCTTCTGCCGTGAAAAAATGTAGGGACAGAGATGCACCGACGCTGGAGATTCCTAACCAAGAGGAGGCCGGAATAGCTACGGCGGCAGAGAGGACCAGTCGATTCGGAAACTGCAGAGCACCCTATTTGCGGGACAGGTTGGAAGACGGGAAAGCAACGCCCTTTCTGAGTTATCTGTTTCGTCTCAAAAAAAGTTATTCTTCCCTAGCACATGCGACGATACTGTAACACCATATATATCGTTTCAGACCGAAGTAAAGCGGAACGCAAGAGAACGCCGTCGCCTGGTGACGGACGACGCGGGGTGCTACGGAGGGAAGGAAATGAGGAAAAAAGGACGTCAGTCCTGCATTTTGGGGACGCCGATAACAAGCGAACAAACCAAAGACGTTCCGATTTCGGCACTGTGTTGCGCTTTGACAGTTCGGTTTTCCCCAATTCTCTTCTCGAGAAAGTCGCACAGGAACCACAAAATATGTTGCCTTTGTGGTGTACGTACACCTAAGTCCGGCAGCTTCACAGCTACCGACGTCAGCCTCACGTCAAGACACGAGAAATGTCCATTTTATGCAAGCAGCAATACCAGAGATGTCCGCAATTCGTCTCTGCTATCGGAGGATTCTCCTTCTCACTCTTCGCGTTTAACCCCTGGTCCCCCCGCGCCCGGTAACAAAGCCCAGGGATGACCCCCTTTTTGATCCGTGCATGCTACAGCGCCTGCTGTCGAAATACCAAATCCTGCTCTGCTGTGACTCTCCAGTTTCCGTGAGTGCGAAGAAAACATAAATTTAGAGTGTAGAAACAAAGCAAGTGCTTTGTCTATGTTGGCACAAAGGAATAGCAGGCGGCAATCTAGGGATGTCAAAACGAAGAGCTGCTAATGGCTGATGCGGTAGAGGCTAGGACGAAGTCCGAGCAAAGCGCTGGTATGCCCGTCAAACTGGGCTGGGCGGCAGTAGAATTCATCCGATGTGGCTGTTTTCCTCGGTGTGTTTAACACACAAGAAACACTTCTTACTTCTTCCTGGTACGGAACAGTGCGGTGTTGAACGCAACATCTGAATATCTGCTTCGTGCTAGGTCTGGTGCAGCCGAGGTGTGCCGGAAAAGACTAGTGCGTACGAAAGTGATATTCAGTGAAAAAGCGGAAAGTGTTGTAATCTACGGATGTGACGAAGCGTTTGGTTTCATGTGCAGTTGCTACCGATTCCAGATGTGCCTTTGCGCGAAGAATCCTTTGAGCCAAAATTTCCACCAAATACGGAAGCAAAGGGGTCCGAGATACACCTGGTAACCAATCGTATCCGCGAAGCTCTTGATAAACTGCATCCTTAGCACGAGGAGAGAATTGGACGCTGGTCGACACATTTACACATTCCTGATGCTACCTTCTTTCGACACTAGTGTCGTACACAGCCCGGGGCTGTTCTGCAGGATCCCCCGAGTTTTCCCGCTTTCAGAAAATCCGTCGTCAGCCAGCGTTGTCTTGAGCACTCTTTGACCCAGAAAGTTCTTGCGAAGGGATGAAATCGCAACTACACTGCCACATCCATTCGCCGTAATTGTAGCCTCCTCAACAAGGTTTGTTCCAGTAACAATTTTTGCCGACAGTTGTACTTCACCGGCAAAATTGCAATTAGGTCGTCTCGCTGCTTGGCATATTTCTGTGAAAGCACGAGTCTGCTGCCGAACCTACAGATTTTTTGTTCCGCTCCAATGTTTCCCCACCGCGTCTTCTGACAGCACCTGGTCACGATGCTGTCGGTGACCTCGGGGGTATCACGTCCTTTTCCTCGGCAAAAACGTGCGCTTTTCCGAGGGCACGAACGTTTCGATCTGCATAGGAGCGCGTGATGCACGCCCCCTCGCGCTGATACCAGAATGTGCTCCCTGCCTGTTCTACGAAAAAAGCAGACGCCTTCCAGTTCGAAGTACAGAGTTTTCTCGAATTTCGAGCTCCTCGTCTCCTGGAGACAGCCAAAGATCCAATTCCTGCCCAAGACCTGATAAAAGCCAGTGTCTCTCGTTTCTCTGCTGCGAGTATGCTCCATGTCCTCCAGTTCAAATGCAGAGGACGCCGAGCCCCGCAAAAACATCGAGAGGAGACGGTGTACCTACGCCAGGATATATTTACGTGGGACACACGTACATGCACGACACGCGTTTGCATCCAGTTCTCAATATACAGGTCCACAGGATGGCACATCGCTCCCTCTGCGTAAGTGCTCTTGAAATTCGTACCTGCCTGTGAAAAAGGTATGCCCTCGCGGATGCCACCACACACTATCTACATCTCGAGTGCCCTCGATTTGTGTTCCATCTCGGCCTTCCAACGGGGCGAACCTGCTTCTTTAACGGGCTGGCTTCTTCGGTCTGTGCGTTTTTCGCGTAATTCAACACACCTCCCCTTGGACGCCAACGCCCTGAAGTCTTCGATTCTGGTCAGCCTTCTGCGGAAGGTTTCGAATCTCACCACGAACAAAATGCTCTTCAAATGTGTTTCGCTTCACCGCCCATGGCAGTTCTCGGGTCTCCCGTTTTCGGCACTCTCGTCTTTCCGGTGTCTCTATGCCGCGCCACTGTCTCCAGCTCCAGGTGTAAGCGAAAGAGAGTACACAGAGGACTCCACCACGTGGTCAGGCAGAATATTATTGTTTTCTTCCTCTAGAAGCTGCGAAGGAGAAAGATCCGCTTCGTCGTAGAGGTAAAACAGCTTGCCATTGTTGTCAGGAGACTGCACCTGTCGCTCCCCGGCAGAAGCACCAGACGCAGCGGCAGACGCAGAGAGAGAACGAGCAGGAGAGGAAGACAACGGAGAAGATGTGGAAGGAGGGAGGGTAGAGGGTTGAGGAGACTCTTGGAGAGACGCTTCAGGGAGAGAACAGTGCAAGGTAGAAACGTAGCTAGGATCAGGATACGGAACGTCGGCATCATCGTCGTCCATCAGGCCAGCGAGACCTACAGCCACGCCGTCTGCGAAAGCGCCTAAACCGCCTGACAGCAGACTGATCCCCTGGAAAAGAAAACAAAGACAGGAGTCTAGAGATGTGAAACGAAGGCGAGAAATGCCATCGATTCGAACGGGTGTACACCGTCGCAGTCAATAAAGACGCATTTTTGTCCCCGCAAACAGATATTCACGCTGATCTGTAAGCACAAATGTGCAGCCATATACATGCTTGCTGAGAGAGGTACACGGATACACATCCATAGCATCCCGCAGAAGGTGCATATATATATATATATATATATATACGTGTATAGTATACACAAATGCGTATACATAGGTACACGTGAAAAACGCTATATATATTAATCGTTTTTGGTGAGGCTATGCGTCTAGTAAGCAAGGGCTGACTTGAAGACGTTGGCGGCCTTCAGTGTCTGTACACCCCGTCCGACGTCAGCCAGTAGAGCTGCTCCTTACCGAGGTTAGGGCGCGATCGAGACGAGAGGAGACGCTTCGCCCTTCCTGAAGAAAAAAGAGACATTAAAAGTGCGAAGCGTTTTCTGCTCCGTGCAAACACGTCGTCAATCTTTGCACGCGTCGTTCGATAAAAACGGATTATCGCCGCCGTGCATCACATGCCAGAATCCTGTGCGTTCGGGATTTGTGTTGGGTTCCCTGTCCCCCAGGCGGCGTTTCCATCTCGGAAAAAAGCTCCTGTTTTCGCGAGCGCACAGGCGCTTTGGTTTGCAGCGCCAGTCTCCTCCAGCCTTACGGGTCGGTCCTTCTCCCCTGGAGGGCCCCCAGGCGCTTGCAACAACTTGCTGCGCCTGTTTTCCCTCGTGTTCCCCTTCTGGAGCCTGTCTGCCCTTCTCGGTTTCCCTCTTCTGTCTCGTGTCTCCTCGCTAGGCTTCTTCTCCTGGAGTCTTGTTATCTTTCCTCTGCTTCCGTCGGTCTGTCTCTGCTTCCCTTCCACAATCCCAATATTGGAGAAGAGTCTTCCAAGGCAATTCTCGCCTCCGGAGTCCCTTGAGAAAAGGGTTCCCTGGGAACCAGAATCCGCCCAGTGCCGCCTAGATGGAGACGCCATACACCCCGAAAACGTGCAGAGAGCCTTTTTCCACGGCCTCTAGTCTCGCTTGCATGCGCCTCCCTCATCAGTCCCTCTCTCACGCGCATCGACCTGTGCGCTCGGCTTCAGCTTCCGTCGCTTCTGCGTCGCCAGCGAGCAAAGAAGTGACGGAGGCCTTCACCGCCCTCGCCAATCCCCCTCTTGGTCTTCTTCCCCCACTTCCTCAGCGCCTCGGCTCCATATGCCTCCACCTGTCTCCAGTCAGTCAGGCCGATCGCCCTGCGCGGCCGTTAGCGCGTCATCGCTCGTGCCTCTTCTATACGGCACCGTTCGGTGAGTCCTCTCTCAACGCGCTTCGGCTTTCCGAAGACCGAGACTCCCTCTGCGAACCTAAAAGGTTTACCTCCCGCACATTAAATATTGGCGTTGCTCTGCCCCTTGTCTGGAACGGTCTCCGACGAAATTGCTGCTATGCTCGCTTCTCCGATTATCGGGGCGAAAAACTGCCGCTGTCGCAGTCGTCCTCTTCGTCTCCGCTCAATGATGCGCATGCATCTGCAACCCCGCAAGAACGGCCCCTGAGGGGCGGAGCCCCCTGTGTTGGAAATGGGTGTCTCCTTGGGGCTAGCTGGCGCATCCGGCATGGAGACTGGGCCCTCCAGAGGGAAGCCGTCCTCGCTGAATCGGCGCTTCACCTTCCCGCCTTCTCTCAAAGCGCAAACGAAAACGCTGGACTCCCCCTCGCTCTCCCGGGCGGTCTGTCCCCGCCGCGACGCTGCCTCCTTCCCAGAGACACAGGGCCCGTCGCCCCGCCGCGGGTGTCCCCTTGCCAGGCGGCCCACGCCAGCGCGCTGTCTCGCTCTCCTCATCGCTCGACAAGGAACTTGGAAAAGCCGCTCGCGCTGCTCCTTCCGCTGTAACGAGATTCCTGTCTCGCCCGCAGAAACGCACAACTGCCCCACAGCATCCGCACGCCCGGCCTTGCCAGAACGTCGAGCCCCGTTCCTGTTTCTTCCGCGCGATCACTTCTTCCTTCCGCTGTTGTCTCTCCGGAAAGGCTAGTCCGAGACTTTCGTGGCGCGCTTCGCGCCACCACACTCCCGTTTCCCCTTTGTCCCTGGGCGCTCTGTCTTCACTTTCGTCTTTCCGGTGTGCGTCTTCGCGGCCTGCCTTTTCTTCTTCCCTCCTCGCTACCTCCGATCGCGGTGCGTCGCCCTTCCCGCCCTCGCCTTGTGGCGCTGAAAGCTCCTCAGCGGTCCCCCGCCCTCCCCTCTCCAACTCCACCTACCTGGGATTCCAAGGAAGGCCGCAGAAAACCGCCAAAGGCCCGCGCAGCAGCTGCGGCTGCGGTGGCTGCCGCCGACGCCACAGCAGAGAGGCCTGTGGTCTCATCGATTTGCTGGAGTCTCCGCGCCGCGTACTGCATGCTCTCCTGCAGACTCGAGGCCTGCTGTTGAAGGCGCAGAAGCCACGGGGGGAGACACCCCACTCCGAGAAGGAGACATAGCTGATCTGCAAAGTTCAGACAGTTCCTGGCCCCAAGCAGACGCCACGCACGACAGTCTCAAATTCAGCACAAGCCAGACCCTTCCACGGGTGTATCACCACCGCGACGGGCCGCGACAATAACCTCGCTAAGGTCACTTCGAGAAAACGCAGTCATCCCTTCAGCTCAAAAGAAATGAGAGAGAAACGTTTACAAATATATCTATCTGTACACAGGGGTCTACGGGTTTTCACCTAGATAGATCTACCCATATATATGCATATATACAGAGAGGGAGACATTCGTCCCTCGAAAGGGCCGCCCGCCTGCAAGTAGCTGAGCCCTCAGTGACGGCCAGAGAGAAAGGCGCAACGTGCGGAGGCCAGCGGTGCACGGGCCCTGTCCCTAGGCTGGCGGCAGAGGAGCACGGAGAGGCGAAGGCGCAGAGCGGAGCAAAGGATCGCGCCGGAGGGGGAGCGAGGACGGAGGCGAAGACCGGACAAAGCAAGAGCAAGGGTTTCTCGCGAAACCAAAAAGACAGGAAGACTCGGGGAAACAGATCTGCGGACCGGGCGGGGCGAAACACTTCGTCGGATGTCTAGGGAGACCAGGTGACGGAGAGATGGGGAATGAAACGAAAAGCGCCCTTGCATGCAGAGAGGAATCCAACGGAAGAGAGCGTACCTCGTCAAGATGTTGTATTTTTCGCCGGGCCATTCATCCTTCAGGGCTTCAATGAGAGCCACAAACTCTTCGTGTGCCAGAGCCGTCTCTCTGGGGAGACATCGACACGATCCACCGAAAAAAGACAAAAAAGGAATAGCATGGAGGGGAGCGGGGCCGCAAAGGAGATGAAGTACGGTCCGTCCGCCAAGACCCCGCGTCCGCACATCGAGCAGGAAACCCGTTATTTCGAACACATCCCCAACCGGTCCCCCGTCGGTCTCGACGCCCTCGTAGCGATCTCTGCTCTGAATATGGCATGCAGATAGACAGCCACTATCGACAGGTACGCGGCGAAACGTGGACCGCAGAACGCAGCCTTACCCCATATAGATTGTTTCTCGGTAGATGTGGGCCGGGTGCCGACGAGGGCGATTCACTGTGATACCTGGAGATTTGTCTGCGTCGACAGATGGCAAAACAGACAGTTCCTGGTGCCGGTGACCTGAGCAGCTGCAGGCACCCGTTACAGACTAGCGCAAGCTGAATCCGCCTGCGAGCGTGGCAACCTGGAGAGAAGGGCCCTCTCCCAGGCTGTTCTACGTGCATGCATTCAAATCCACCCCTGTTATGTGTCTGTTTCTCTGTCTACTGCTCCGTTCGCCGCCCGTGGTCGATCTAGCTCTGCACAACAACAATCATTGAGAACTAGGTTGCATGCACCTCATAGCTGGAGCCATTTTCATCATGAGCGGCGCTCGAAGAAAGAACGGAGACGGACGAGAGAGAACAAGCCTAAGAGAAAAGCGAGTAGGTCGTAGTGAAGACCCGCGAACCGATCGCGCCGTACCGTGCGTTTGTCCGTAGCAGTACTCAATCCCGTACACCTCAACTCCTGCGTGGAAAGCCCCTGCGCCGAGAGGCCGCATAACTTTGTTCATGTATTTGCTGATTGTAGGGTCGAGATCGTACACATGCAGATGCACTGCGTTGGGTGGGGGGACGGACTGTGTGTCGCAGCCCCCATCAGCCGATTCACTTCTAGAAGACGCCGGTTCAGATGACGTGGGAGCAGCGGGCGGTTCGCCGTCTGCTGTCCACGCAGCACTCGCCGCTAGCTGGTCCTGCCGTCTTTTCTCCACGGCGGCTGCGAGGATGTCCGCGGCAGAAACGAGAAGAGGGGAACCGCCGCCCGGTCCGCCTCCAAGCGCCATCTTGGGCAGACGGAGGTGGCGCGTTTGCGTGCGGCGCCGCGAAGAGGAAGGCGCGCAGAACCGAGGTCCCAGGAGAGGGCGAGCGACGGAGAGACGCGACGCCGGAGGGGTAAGCGAATGGGAAAGGCAGGAAACAAGGCAGGAAAAGGCCGTGAAGACCGGCGAGAAAGGCAAAGAAGACAAAGGAGAAAACGCGTAAAGCCGGAGCCGACAAATGACGGATGGGAAACAAGAGGATCGGGTCACACTCGAGTGGTTCCGGGTTTTGGATTCAACAAAGGGAGTCTGCCCCGTTTCGCACTTCAGGGACAAACGGCGATGCGGCTTCTCTCCGATTTCGGTCTGCTGAGGAAACTCGAGCGAGCAAGGCTACCCGGGCACACAAGAGGAAAAACGAGTGAGCGGGAAACAGACAGGTCTCTGCTAGAGAGAGTTTCTCTCTGTGGCGCGTGAGGCAAAGGCATTTCTTTAGCGTGCATGCGAGGCAGAGAAAAAGAGTTGAAATCGCGGTACGGACTACGCTTCGGGAAGGCCACCGACGTGCGCTCCTCCGCGGCTCATTTCTTTGCGCGGCAAAGAGAAACAAAAGATTCTGGCCGGCGAAAAAGGAAAGCAGGGAGAGAGGCGGAGTATTCGTTTTCTGCGGCAAGGGTGGCCTTCCTCGAGCCTGCAGGGGAAACGACGATGTGGACAGCCGGCATCGAACAGGCACCGAAACACTCGTACCGAGTCGCGAGTGACCGCACCCAAGCGAGTGTCCGATCTCAGGTTGGAAATGTGGGGGTTTCCGCCGACAGGGACCTTTCAGGCAGGGAGCTAACTCCGTTGGCAACTTGCCGTATGTACGTACACCCCGTACATCTAGCTCGGCACTCGCCAGATGCAAGCATTTTTCAACGTCTGCTGCACGCCTGCGCTTGAAGAAATCCGGTTCTGGTGGCTCGTTCGGCGGTTTGACAAGAAGAAAGAGGCGACACAGCGACTAGACGGACGAGGGAAGGAAGGTTGATCTGCAACAGAAAAGAGGGCCTCGCGAAGGCATGCGGATGGCGAAAGGTCTCGAGATAACGAAGCACCGTTCTGCCCGCGCACGATGCAGAAGCATGAAGCAACGTGCACAGGAAAATCTCCGCAAGTGAGAGGGTGGGGACACGGCTCGGAAACCACGAATTTCGATTACTGACGCCTCAGTTGGGCGGCAAAGGACGGGAAAAGAAGTTCTGGGATGCGAGCTCGCACGAGACTTCTTCCACAGCCAGCGCGCTATGGAAAGATGCGGAGGAGGCAACGGGAAAAACCGGAGTGACTCTCTCTGCAGAGGACGTCAGGAGGAGACTTGCTCAACATCCAGTCTTTCTCACAGCTGGTCAACTTCTGCTCGCGTTTCAGGAGGAAACGCTGGGAGCACAGGATGTGCAACAGCTCCTGCCGCGCAAGTGAGATCTTTGATAGTGGGCTTTCTCAGAAGAGACGAGGCGGACAGACAAGCTCGGCAGCACGGCCACCCAGAAGGTGCACGAGAGTCCCCATGGAAACGCGTATCAGTGCAGGCTCAGTTGCCTTCTTTTTGGTTAATTCTCAGCTGTGGCTGAAGACGATGACGCGGCCAGTGCTTGCAGGATTTTAGGTTTAAGAGATTCAGGATTTAAAGCTCGCGATGTCCTGTTTCGTTCTTGCCCGCCTCGGAGCCCCCGTTCGCCCCTGCGCGTGTCTCGTCTTATACAGCGGATCGGTTTCACGGCCGAAGACACGATACGAAAAGCCGACGCCACCTTCTTCGTGACTGCTCGCTGAGTCTGCGACCTTCCTGCACCCAGTGTGCTGCCATTTCTTTTTACAAGCTATTTGAGTGCTGCATTGTCTCTCTAATAGCCAGGCGTCTTTCTCTGCTTGTCAGCACCCAGCAAACAGGGCACGCGTGGCATGCCACGGAAACGACCGGGGTGCTGTCGCTTGCTCGGGGGTATTCTCACGTGCAAGGTAATCCAGTTGCGGCACGTGCCTTCCCTCTTGACTTCCCCACAGTTGCTCCTAAAGTTAGTTTCTTAGTGAGTGTCTTTACAGGGTCAAAGGGCGTCCTGGCACGCTGGACAAATCCTCTGAAAGGGTAGTACTTTACCCTACATATTGTAAGGCAACTGTGTCCGCTGGACGGCGGGAGGCCCGCCTGTGTACAGGGAATCGTCCGCAGCGATGTGGTCAGCGAACAGATTGTTTCTTGTCATAGAGAACACATGCCTTTGGTGCATTTCCACCGGGCTGTTTTGAGTAAGGATATGCCTCTCTGGTGGCCTTTATCGGGACTGCCCGTTCCGTCTCAAGCAGCAAACACAGTTTCCGCAAATTTCGTACAAGAATTCTTCAGCCCCAACTTAAAAAGGGGGAACATTAGGCGCAATGGTTTACGTTGTCATATCCTTTAGACTGCGCAAGCCGAAGCAGTGACGGACTACCCTGCCTGTCACCTGCACTGCCGATTCGTTCAGGGCGACAGATGTCTTCGTAGAAGCGTGGTTTTGTGCCCGCTACAAAATTCGTTTTCCGAGAGAGAAGGAATTGCTCGTTTCTTGACTCTAGTTGTCGATGCGTGCCAGGTTTACCTTCTATGGCCTTCTTTCGTGCCCAACTTGCTAGTCAGTGTGTTAGTCAGACAGAGCAAATCACTATGCGGGCGAAGGGAATGCTTAATTTCCAGAGACGAGGCAAAACTCGGAACATGCCCTCTCCTGGAACGAGGTACTGAAATACATAGAAACGAAACAAATGCCGGTTTTGGAAAGCGTCATTTGGCTCTACCTCAATCGACTGATGCTCTTTTCTCTCCCGTCTCCTTCGTAACTGAGGGCGCTCTCGAGCCTACGGGATAACAGCATTCGCCCCGCTTGTACACAAAAAGGAGCGTTAGTGGCTGTTTCGTTATCTGATACTCCAAGAGCGTGACATTTTCCTTCGGAACAATGCAAAGCGTTCAACAAAGCCTCTCCTACCAGTCATGCGGACCGCGTGGGATGCCATCGGCAGATAACGGGCATAGCGGATCACCGGAAAACCTTGAAAACAGACTACATGCAAAACCAAGGGTCATTCTCTTTGATGTATACAAACAGGAGGCTGGCGACCCCTCCTCCAGCTATTGCAAACTTAAGTGTGCTTTGAAGCGGCAAGGGTTCCAGTGTAGAACGAATGAGGTGTCCCTGACTGCTGCCGGCCTCCACGACGTGGGAGTTATTGTTTTCGGTCAACCGATGCAACCCTTCACAGCAGCCGAGTTCCAGATTTTGAAAGAATTTCTTGAAACTGGAGGAAGCCTGCTTGTATTGATTGGAGAAGGAGGGGAGACCCGAGCGGGCACGAATATCAACTACTTTTTGGAGGAGTATGGGATGACTGTCTGCGCTGACGGCGTCGTCCGTATGACTGTTGCTTCGTCAGTCTACCTTCATCCGAAGGAAGTGTTCATTGGAGACGGCGTTTTATGTCGCGGTGCCTTAAATATGGTGATTGCACAACAAAAGAGAACTGGATATTGGGATTTAAGTAAGAAAGACAAATTTGAAAAAAGTCCAACAGCCTGTCTAGTCCACACCCGCAGTGTACGCGCTCTTGAAGCGGAAAAAGGTAACGCAGCAGACGTTACCTTTGAGGAGGAAACACCTTTCGTATTCCCGTATGGGGCAACAATTAGTGTACAAAAGCCCGCGTTTGCTTTCCTCTCTAGCGGCCTGACGGCGCATCCTTCCAGTCGACCGCTCGCAGCTGCCTATGTACACCCCAACGGCGGTCGGCTTGTATCCATTGGCAGCTTCCATATCTTTGACAATGATTTCCTTGATAAGGAGAACAACCCTCTCTTGCAGCTGTTGATCTTTCAGTGGCTCCTTAACCAGCATGAAGGAGGCCCTGACGCTCTACGGCCGTCTACCGAAGTAGAAGCGTCACTTGAGCCTTCTCAGCCTGTCCCGGACACCACGAGCCTCTCAGAACGTCCACTGCCTTGTTTCCACGATACTGAAGAAGTCCTGCTGTCAGATTTCCGAAAGCTATTTGAGAAAACAAATTTTGCGCTAGATACATCGCATGTGTCGGAGGTCAGGCAACTCTATCGACAGCTTGGCGTCAAATACGAACCCTTGTCGGTTATTGCACCTGAATTTGTTACACCCTTGCCTCCTCTCCGTCCTGCCGTTTACCCGCCTATATTGCCAAACTTACCCGGTCCTCCTCTGGAACTTTTCGATATCGATGCTGAGATTGCCTCCCCCAGAACGCGCCTCATACAACTGGCTAATCAGTGCGTCGATGACTCTGATCTAGAGATCCATCTACAACGCGCTGCACAAATTGTCCCGGTGCCCCTTTTGCCTGGAGAAGACAAGCACGATCCGACCAAAGAACGATCAGCGAAGAATATCCTCTGTTCGCTTATCTATAAAATCGTAGAGCTGAAGAAAAGACAGCCGCGCACCACAACGGCTACAGATGAAGGTTCATACGGTACTCAGAGGGAACGGCGTTAAACGGATCCAGAGGCAGTGGGGAGGTAGTCAGGGAGGAGCCACTGACAGTAACAGGATGCTGTAGGAAACGTTACCTTAAGCATGTCTGTCGCGCCGTTGTTGAAGAAACGCTTATATTTTCCTTATTTTTTCCTAACTCTTCTGGCCAAGAACCATTGACTGTAAATCACACAAGCAAGAAGGAGGGATCTCCCGGAAGGCGTGCTGGGAATAGTAGAGCCGCGTAATTCTTGAGAGCGAAAACAATAAGCGATGTTTTGACTAAAGATAATCTGAGCATAGCACACCCCTTGCCAGCCCCGTGAAGCGTTAGATATTACTGCTTTATTTGCATATGTTCGTCGGCATAGATCGAACTTTGCTTAGGTGCTCAGACTCCAGACGTTTCATGGGCGAATTATCCTTCCACGTCCTAAATAGGGACAAGCGCATCACTGATTTTGACTCCGCAGACTCCAGGCGTCGGTTATTTGTGTACGTGTATTGAGGGACCAAGAATACTCTATACCACTGTAATATCACCTCGGGTTTCCCTTGGAGTAGTGCGCCACAGCGGAACCACAACGATAGTGTCGAGGCACAATTTCATTTTTCCGGATGCACCATGTACCAAGGCCTTCCATCCTTGCAGGCACTGTGGCTTCGTGTGTTGCTGCTTTAGGGAGTTGCTGGCTGAAGAGCAAAAGTTCGATAGTTGTGGATGAGTGGGTCTTTCCTCTCCGCTTTTGATTCTTAGTTGTTTTCACTTGCCAAACACCAGCCGTCTACGGCTCGTAAATTACCAATAACAGAGCAGCTTGGCATCACAGTCCACGGTCTCCAGAGGGGCGACAACAGCCTAAATATCTCTTTCATTCGTACTATCACAACAGCGAAGCCCTCACACTGAAGCAGGAAGGGGGCGGCATGCTACCAGAACGGCCTCGTGGTGTCGTTCCCTCGATGGGATAACGCCTCTAGTCCCGGCCTTCCTTTACCTCCTGGTACATCGAGAAACACCGGAGAGAGGCGACTGGGGGCAGCAACAGTGCATCTATGGGCCTCCCGAAGACATGCCTTGCACGAAAACGTTCTCTCAACGGTAGAATAGAACTCTGGTCCTCCAACAAAAGCAGTGATTCGATTTGAGTGGGCTGAGCCGTCTAAAAGCCCGCTGCTGAATGACTTGACGATTGCGGCTTTTTTTTTGACGAAAGGCTGAGCGGGTTTGGTGTTTAGTCGCCAGGTGATGCAACGTGAGCTCCGACGCCCACTCCACAACTCAAACGTGAGTTCGTGGCTGGAAACGTGAGCCAGAAGCAAACATTGTTTCTTAGCTGACACACGTAGATGAACATCCTGCGAAATGGCTAACTTCCGTTGTTCATCCTTCGAGCCATACTCGACGCCGGTGCGGTTGATGTGCAGGCAGAGTCAGCCACTGGCATGGCTTGTCTCAACAGCGGTGCTCGGGTGTGTTTGTCCGTGCTTTGCTGTTCCAGTTTTGAACGACGCAAGAAGCAAACTAGCCATCGGAACTCATATTTGTTGTGTACTCTCTCTAGTTTGTTGTTATGTAGCTTCCAAAAGGAGCCATAAGGAGCCGCTGCCCTCACGCATGAATCTAAGTAAGACCACAGGCGAGGGAAAAGCTAGGGTCGCGAACATTTTCTTGTGAACGTAATGCAGTAATTTTTCCTTTTTTTCCGGCACATCATGATCGAAAGCTAGGCTTGGAGATCCCCTGTGGTGATCAAAATTTTGAAGAGTGTTCTCGCTTCTCGACTGTGGCAGCGCACTCCATGTCATGGCAAGTGGGCCCCGTAGTAGTCACTACATACAGCTGCATACAGGCATCGAGCTACAGCAACATCCATTGCCATTCCCAGCCCCTTCTCTTAGCACTAAAAAACACATGAGAGAGTTTCCCCTGATGGCGCGGTTGAACTCCTGGCAATAAACCGCGGGTGGCGTCCCGATAGATCACCGCGATTGCCTCGGTGAGTAACAGATTTGTCTGGAGTACCAATGTTTGCGTTTTCTTTCTCAGGCCTGCGTTTACACCTCTACAAGGCTGACGCGCCGCAAGCTACGGGGCGTCTGTTTCAAAGAACCTCAAGAAGTTTCTGGGGCGACTTTTGCAAGCATGGTGAAGTCTGGAGTCGCTTTGATTGTTCTATTCCACGTGGCCATTACGGTGCCGCTGAATACCATAGCAGGGGAAGGAGGCGGCGTAATTCCCTCTGATCCGTGTGACCCATCAGCACAACCCTCCTCATCTAAAAGCTGCAAGACGCCCGTGAGAGATATGACACAGCCTTGGCGAAGTTCTCCCGGCGAAAATTCTGCGAAAGAACATCAGGAGGCCGGAGGATCAGGGGAAAAACACACAGAAGACAAGGAAGCGAGCCAGCCGAGGTCGAAAAGATCTGATGGAGGTGATCTACCGTACGTCTACGATGCTTCAGCAAAGCCCCTCGGAGGACTGCGCCCCGACGGTGCAGGTCCATATCCACTTTTCTACACTTCCTATCATCTCTTCGCACCCTCGCCTGCAGAAAGCCGGCATCCTGGTATTGAATATTTCGGCGAGCCTCCAGAGAGCACAGACCCAGAGTACTACGGGCTTTACCAAGACCTTGCCAGGGATGTGTTTAAGAGACGGTATGGTGAAACGCACAAGACGGATGAGCGCCAGGCCGAAATGGACGTAGAGCCAGGTGGCCACCACAGACGTCTGCGCAATTTGCAAGAGTCAGAGGAAGCGGAATAAAAAACAGATTTCTTGTAGTATCGCTGCGAAGGGACTCTCTCAGGGCAACTTGTCCATGAATCACACACAGCATGGGCGACTAGGGCTGATCGTGCCGCGAATGGGAAAAATTTTTCCGAGGACAAATTAGCCGAACGACGCTCGTTTGCTGGAAAGGCATAGCTTCACCAGGTGTGCGTTAACCGCGTAAGGGCACATAGCCGTTGTTGCGCTGACAATCATCGGTGCAAGGGCGGGCTCCTGCTGTCGCTTCAAGATTTTTTCGAGAGGCTGCGTCGCCGGACCACTGGTATGCTACATTTTTCCAAGAGAAAGGTAACGGCTGCTCATGTGCATTTCGGGAAGGACGGCAAATGCCCATTCATTGAGGCGCTTGCAGCTGTAATTAAGTTGTGGGCCAACTCACAAGGCTCCACGTAATGCGTCATGGCGCTGTTATCTGCTTTGTTGTGTGAGCCAGCTGTGCCATGATCTGAACAATCAAAGGATTTGCATAAAATGCTGCTGAGTTTGCTAATATACCTGCGAATCTGCCTGACCACGGCCCCTCGACGAGGAACTCTATCAGCTGTCCCTCGGAACCCACTACAAACGCCACGGGAACGACTGCCTCAGCTGATGTGTTGACGCAAACATATTGGCGAAGCAGCGCCAGCGGAACGTGTACGACTTTTTTATAGTTGTGCCCGCTTGAGTCATGCTTCTGTAACTTCGTCATCAAATGCCGCAGGTGTCGGTACCCACACGTACCAAGAATTGGGTGGCTACGGCTGCTCCGTTGTCAACACTCGAGCGAAAACACGATCGGCCAGCTGTGTGTTCTAACCGGTACTGCGCAGAGTACCACAAGAAGGTTTGTTCATAAGTTATATCTTGAAATATGCATATGTCAGTGGTTAGGCCACTACCCACCATTCCCAATTCATCCCAAGCAACGCCAATTCACGAGGAGACTGCGGAGCGCAGAGACAATTGCCTCACTAGAAACGCCACGAGATACACTGCCGACACAGAGTGACCACAAGAGAAAGTTGACAAGAAAATTCCAGCATCTCCCGCCACACCAATACCCCGTAGCTCTCTTCGCTCGACCACATGGGCATTTCGCGCCTCGGACTTTCGTTTGGTCCTCAAATGCTCGTTGGGAGTATACGATAATTCAGAGTAAACCGCTGAACCTACGCTACTATCCTAGCTCCAGCGCTAGTCTACCCAAGAATGCCGTTCATAGGCACTATCACTGAATTCATGCCTTTGACTCCTTTTTGCCCCCCTCCCTTAGAAGTATCGTCACATCTTGCTTTGCAGACAAATTGGAAAGCCGCACTGCGACTTCAACGTGTCGGCCATTTCGCGTTTGGTAAAACGTAGCTTGTTTCGAGCTCGTGACACTCCGTTGTTCCTGTCTTGACTCTCGACTGCGCCGGGTTCCACTGTCCAGGCGCCTTCGAGTTATTTTGGACCCTGACGGAAAAAGTGGCGAGGGACAGGGTAGAGGACCTCTGTGTCCCCAGCAGCTCTCACGTTGCACTGTCCCTCCTGCGAAAGAACATCTCGGATGTTTTCGCTCTCACTCACTTTCAAGCTCAACTACGCGTAAGATATCGACGTGGAAGCCAAACTGTCTCATTTCGAGAACGCGCTTGGTGATTTTTTCGTTCAAACCGATGATTTGTTCCTTCACGTCTTGAATTTCCACTTCCTGAAGTGGTGAAGGTTGAGAACCAGCATTCTTTTGAATCTCCGCAAGCTTTTCCTTAAGATTGTCGACTTCCTCGAGGGCCATTCCCAGGTCGTCATCCATGAACACCCTGAGATCATTCTTGATCGCGTTTTTGGCAGGACGAATCTGACTCTGTGCAAAACGCAGATCTTCTTCTTCCTGAGAGCCTGGAGTTACGCTCTCCAGAGCTTCGGTTAGTTCCGCTTTAGACGCCGTGACCAGGCTGAGTCTAGCTTTCAGAGATTCGACGTGGTCGGGTGTATCCATGGGTGCCACGTCGCCTCCCTTGGATCTGATCTGGCTCAACAGTTGTGAAGATTTTTCGTGCAGCCGTTCGACCTTGTGTCGCGAGATTAAAACGTCTATCGGCGTGAACGGACCTTTCTCAATGGCCCTCTCAGTTTCCGCCTTTATCTGCTTGCCGAGGTGGGCATACACATCCGTCAGTTGGCGAACCGTCAGCTTAAGCTCTCCCTCTTCCGTAACTCCAATAAATCCAGGCGTACGCGACGCCGTTCGCTTCAGGAAAGAGCGAAGCGTCTTGGCTTCTTCTTGGACCTCCTCTTGGGCAACTCTGTACCTCTCAATTCGCGTGAAGTCGTCGTACGCGGCGGCGACAGTTTCTAGGTAGTGGTACTGGTCAATCACATTTTGAATCTTCTGTGCCATAGGAGAAAGATCAGTTGGGCGACTGGGCTGCGTGGGGGAATCGTCGCGGTTGCCGGGCGTGGTTCCCGCTTGCTCCCCCGATGCATCTGTTCCCTCTTCTGCATGTTTTAGCTCGTTCACCACGAAGACCAAATCGACTACCGGGGCTGCTGCCGACGAAAAACTGTTCTCCTCATCAACTATTTTCTGCAGATATTCCCCTGAGATCGGCACCAACAGAGAACAAACCCAGAAATTCCAACGCACAGGGTGCAACCGGCTGTCCAAGAGAGCTTACACGCCCTTACTCGCGCCAGAACCCGGCTACCGAGAAGTAAGGAAAGACAGCGTCGCCACATTAGGCTTTCTCAAATGCATGCAGTCCCGAGTCCAGTCCGTTTGCTGTTCGTAGAATAGAGCACCGGCGAGGAGAGAGAAACAGCTTCGTTAGGGATCACGTGAAAATGTCGAGAGAATGCATATCGCACACTGGGGAAATCGATGTGAAGTAGAAGAAGGTGGCGCCTAGGTGGGAGGGATGGATTCTACATACATCGATACACACGGTGGCCCATAGACAGACTCGAAGGAATGTAAATATGAACGGATGCTGGGAGACAATTGGCTTGTGCGTGGGCCAGAACTGTTTCCAGACTGTGGTTTCTTGGGATAAGTTCTTTCATGCTCACGTTTTTTCGCGGCAAACATCTTGCGCCACTTGAATCTCTTCAGACCGACGACTGGCCCCGCGATGACCACAGACAGCAACGCCGCCAGGGCGAATCCGGTGCCGGTGAGCAAGAAACCCTGAGGCGGCAAGATTTCCTGTGAACAATGTTCAAGGCAGAAAATGGAACCTACGTCGAGCACCTTGATGCCAAACCAATTTTCAGGAGGATGATTGTGTAGCTTCGATAATGCAGACCCACTGCCGACTGCAAACCTGGGCACGGTACCGCGCCGCAGAAACACGAACGAACTCTCGAGCCACTGCAGGAGCTTCTTCCTTCCTCGGAACCGAAACAGACGCTGAAAGGTACACCGGCACTCTGGATGAACGTGTGGGGCCAACCATGTCGTTTGCCGGAGAAAAAGACTTTTTGACACGGCGGTGAAACGCACAAGCCCTTAAAAGACGCGCACACCTGCCTTGAATTGCACCGGCACGCCTAGCATCCCCTGTAGAAAACCTCCCACAGGCCTTGTCCTCACGACCACGTGTCGTAGCCGTGGCACATCCACATGAATGTGTTGAAAATATGTATGCTTATGTCTGCATCTACAATACACATGTTATGCAGAACTGAGTCCACAAGGTGAAGGAATGGATGACGCTGATGGATCTCGAAGGTCTCTACTAGGGAATGCGTTTCGGGCGGCGCAGGCATAGAGAGATTCCACGATCCGAAACATGCCTCGTGACAACTGGTTCTCTGGTAGACCGTTTCACACACCCAATCCGATGCCTCTTTCCGGCTGTTCATCGTTTTCGGCGGCTCTCAACGGGCCGCTGAATACTCACGAGCGATGAGTGGACGGACGACAGAAGATGGCTCACAAGAGCCATGGAGTACGAAGCCGCCGAAACGCCTGAGAAAATCCCGGCTTTCTTGAAGGTATTTCGCAGCAAAGGACGCTCGTCCAGCATTTCGTCTGTGAACAACACCCAGAGCAGAGGTTTTCTGTCGCTCTTTCCTCGATGCGACCAGTTCGCTGCCTGTCCCTCTACTACTGGCCTTTAGGTTCCCCTCTAGCGTCCTCCGGATGACCTGTCGCGATACCCACCTGTTTGTCTCACAGAGCACCTCTCTACCTACATCTCTGTGTGCCTTTCTGTAGGCAACCGCCTCTTCTACGTCTACCTGTATAGGAGTATCTGCCTCTCTGTCTTGATAGAGTTATGCCCCATTCGACATCACCTCCAAGAGGGTGACACAAAGACGAACTGGTGTGGAGAAGCGCCAGGTTTTGCAGCCGGCGTTTCGTTCATCTAGGATGCTTTTTCTCCGTGACCGATCGGAGACTTCAAAATCGGCGTACACCCCTGCGTCTCAGACGCCTATCATCTTCGACGCTGCCACCGAGATTGGAGTTTTTGCTTCGGACGACGCGTCGCTCTGGAAACCGGCCCCGTGCTAACTCAAAGGTGCTAAGTATACCTTGAGACCAAAACAGCAGCTGCCTGCACAACCGAGTTTCAGTTTACAGGCAGCTGCTCACGGCTGCCGGATCTGAGAATACGCAGCCCGTCGCCAGGCACGGAGGTCACTTTCGTCGTTTTTTTCGGCTCAGCAGACGCGCCTCTACACCACGAAAGACACGCCTGTTTTCTCCCGAACGTGCAAGTCCCTGTTCGCTCGGAGGAAACAACTCACTGAGATCAGTCAGCTTCGCGTCGACATCGTCACATTTCAGCTCGACTTGGCTGTGCTTGTCGACCCTGCGCAGCGTGCAGCCCTTGTTCAGCAGTTTGTGTCGAATGATCGCCGCCTCCAAACTGCAAAGTACATACACCCAGAGTCCCCCAGTTACCCACATGGAAGCTGAGAGAAAGAGAAGAGGTGAAGCTCTCGTGTGGCGACTGAAAGTCCGCCACAAGCGAGGGGGGAACTGCGTCTCAAGCAGGTAAATATCGGCAAGATCGACGTATATCTCGTCTATCCCGTCTAAAAAGGTGAGCCAGCGCAGCACCAGTTCGCTCGATACCGCTGTCGCCTGAGCGGGCTTGAGGGCGTGTCTGGACATTTGCAGCCAAATAGGGCCTCAACCGAGAGCGCAGAAAAAGCGAGGTCTGCTCGGGACTTCCGCATGCGGTGGAATGGCGAACGGGCAGGACCCGAAAAACATCGTGTCCTCCTGTTACAGGACGTGCCGCCCTAAACCATCAAACGCCGCGGCGGACTGTCCAGACAAGACACCGAGAGACCATCTAGAGGCGGTTTTGTTGTGGTTCCGAGCCTAGTCGGCAGACGTCACGACAAACGTACTGTCCGTATTTTTTGTTGTTGATTTTGATGTATCCCATGAAGGGAATAACGTCCATATTTTGTTGTTTGAAGATGCCGTCTTTCGGAGTACGCGTCACCTTCAAAGTCGCCTGCAACACGAAAAGATTTTTTTTCTTTGAGTCCGCAGAGGGGGAAACAAACGCACGGAAAACCATCACGCGCGCCTGCCAAGGCCCCTCCTTGTATTCTGTAGACAAACGCAGGAGACAGAGGACAAAGTAGCCATTCGCGACCGGAGACAGCGAGGCTCACAAAGAAAAAATCGACTGGAAAGACAGCGGGGGCAGTCGCAAGGGAAAGAAGAACCACACCGCGCAAACGCGCAACAAACAGCAAGCTGCAGGTGAAGAGTGGCGTGGGGCACATGGGGGAGCGACTGACCTCTTCAGAAAAGACCATCAAAGCGAGGAAGAAAGCGGAAAGACAAGTGCAGGCGATAGAGTAGAAGAGAGAGGGTACGCAGACAGAACGCAGAGAGAGAGCCGGAGTTTGAGGCTCTTTAAGCGGAAACACACCGTCGAAACGCAGTCTCGCGGGCAACCACTACACGGGCGATGTAAGCAAACGGCAGAGAGGGAGCTCACCAGGTACTGCGACCGGCCAGCCTCGAAGCAGTTGCAGTCGAGAACCTTTCTTCATGCAAATCGCCGTCCCCCGAAAAGTCGTGAATTCTTCCTCTGCAAACAGAGAGAGAAAGGCGCACCAGACGCGTTTAAGCTTGGGTCTCCTCCATTTGCTCTCGCATGCCAAACACAGTAACGAGACGGCATATGCACATGACAGCAAAACTCCAAAAGCACCAGAAAACAGAGACGCGAAACCGCCAGACCCATCTTCCCATTGCTGCCCTAAGGCCATCTACTGACACACGTATGTGAAACGTAAATATGGACATATATAGACATACACATAGAAACACACGTACACATTATGAACGAATGAAGATGAATACTTGGGTAGAGTCGCCTGTGGCACATTGCTTTTCGCGGTCGAGTTTGGGGCTGGAGAAGAGGCGTGCTTCGTGATGGAACAAGCGCGGAGTTGCGGAAGTGGGCCACCGACGTCGACACCACGAGCGAAGGCACGTGCATTTCGCTGCCTGCATACCCGTGGGAAAATGGCTGGTCCACATGAAGGGGTTCAGCGCCTTCAAATTGTATTCGCCCGCGAGCTCCTTGTGAAACGAGACCGCAGAAGGACTGTGGAGGTTGAAGGAGGCGTACGCTTGCCCATCGGGTTTGCGCTGAACCCGATTGAACGAGAGCAGCATGGCTCTCTGGGCTGAAACGCGACAAACAAGGAAGGGAAGAAGCCCGGAAAACGTTCACCAGAGACCGCGCTCTCCCCTTCTGGTCCACCTGAAAACGTGGGCGGGTGCGGTATGCGATGGACACCACAAATCGACTCCTTATAAGAAAAGAAATATCGCCGCCTGCGCGAAGAACAGTTCGAAGCCTAGGCCACGCGCCGCTGTCTCTTATATTACAGCTAGGCCTTTATTTGACTCGATTCGTCGTCCATCCCTACTCCTCACGCTCCACCGGGTGGCGGGCTCCCTTTCCTTACAACCGTCAGTGTGCATCTGCTTTTGCAGTTTCTCGCTTTTCTCTGCGTGCACGTGTTCTACCTCCGTCGAGCCACTGGTGCAGCCTCGCCACGCCGGCGTCTGTTGCGTTTTACGCTCCCTTCCCTGTCTCGCGTCTCTTCCCAGTTTCCCCTTATCGCTCCGAGGGTCTGGGGCGTACCTTCTTGGCAGACGGCCCCGCGTCTCGGTCGCGAGTTGTCCAATTTGATGGGCATGTCATCTGCAAAGACAACACTCGTTCGAATCGTCTTCATGCCGTGTGTGTAGTTCGCCTGCAGCATCTGTTGCATTTCTCTGTCCACTGCGGACACGGGCGCAATCGTATGTTCCTGCGAAGAAGCAAATCGGAAACAGGAGAGACTCGTCCATCGCTGGACCGTAACGGATAGAACTACCAAGGGGGGGATCCCAGGCGAAAAGGGGGAGCGGAAGAAGCTTGGCCGAGGAAGCGAGAGGAAGAAAAAGACAAGATGCAAACGGGGAGAAGGGTGGGGGCGACGAAGGCCGCAAAGGACGATGGCAGCATAGGAACTGGTGGGGGCCAAGACCGTGAAGAGGGCGGCGCGTTGTTCGAAGGGCCAGACACATGCAAAAAGGTTGCACGCCAAACAGGAGAAAAACGAGACGAAAGTGCACGCCTCATGGTCTGCTGCCTTTGGGAGGAGAGCATACACCGCCGTAACTCCTAAAGATGATGCTCGAGTTGCCGCGTATGGTCCGTCGGACGCTGAGGAGCACCCCGTGGCCTGGGTGTCTTTGTCACTTTCCCGGGGTTTGCATCCCTCTTTGCTGGGAGTGAAAAGACGCACGCTGATGGCATAGGATAGCCTTTTACCCGTCCTGCGTTCGGTTCGTTTATCGAAAACTTAGCTGCGCAGGGACAACCGGCGAGGAGCCGCTCTCCGCACAAACCGTCAGGCTGGCTTTTTCATCTGCTGAGCCCTTTTCACTGCCGGGGAGAAGGCACCGTCCTGTCTCTTTGACGCCTCCAGGTGTCGAGTTTATATCACCAGCTTCTCTGTCTCTCTTCGCTGCTTTGTCAGATGTTCCTGTCAGCGGCCTTTGCCCCGGGACATTTGCCCCCCCCCCCTTTTACGGTAGACGTCCCGAAAACAGAAGCTGTAGCGTCTTTGTATTCCACGTCTCTCAAACGACTGGGGCTTACCTGCATCGTGACGTTCGCAATCTGGAAAGGGAGGTGGTCACTGAGCGCGTCAACGTCAGCTGGTGTCGCTGAGAGCAGGACCGTCGTCTCGGGAGAAAGCCGGTTCCAGTCAATGTATTCCTTCTTCTTCCGGTTGGGGAGCTTCGCTCGGATCAGGGCCAAGCGTTTTTCTTCCTCTGCCTCTTGTCGCACCTTCTCTTTCTTCCTTTCTTCTTCCGACTTGGCATCCCTGTGCGCCAGACTGAACTCAATGGGCTCAGTCAGAACCAGCAAGGAAAGAAGAGACAGAAGCGCGCCGAGCACGAGCTTCCCGCCTCCGCCGTTCATGGGGGAGGCACCTCTGGTGTATCCGCTGCTCGCCATGACGCCAGAGAGGCGCAGCCTCGCCTCAGAACAGAAAGCGTAAACAACGGGGAAAAGCCGCGGAAACAGACAACCGAGATTCCGAAACTTGATGCCTACTTCGAAGCTACTACCCCAAGCTTTTTTGGGCCGTCGATCCGACGCAACAAACGCCAGTGGCTGATCGACCGCAATGACGTGGGTGCACACCGCGGTCGAGCTAGAACAGAAGCCAGTGGGTTTCACATTAGTGAGGATGGGATGCTTTGTACGCACCTTACATTCGAGCAGAACAAAACGCAGAAAATGGACACGAAGAAGGAAGAACTGTACCACCTGGGAACAGGAATTGCGACTACCCTGAGAGGCCCTGTGGCAGGGCTTGGCAAGAAAACTGATGTCCACTGGATCGGGTGTCCATACACCCGACTAACGAATTGGAAACAGACGTGGAGAAGGGGTTCTTGTTCTGGACTGTCCAACCGCTAGAATGGAACAAACAGACTGGCGCGGGCTTCGCCTGCATTGACGATCGCCCGAATTTTTCCGACTCTTCTCCCTGGAGGAGCGGTCGCAGGCGGTTGCACCCGATAAGCTTGCCGGTAGCTGTGCCGCCGGAAAAAGTCTGAAATCGAGGGCGCCAACAGGACTGACAAACTGTACAAAACGACCCGTTTCTTTGCGGCGGGCGGGACAAGGCCAATTCTTCGAGACCGGGGAATTTTTTCCTCCCCCCGGCCCAGGAGACGTCCAGGTGTGCGGCGCGTGCCTCAACCGCTGGGTTGACTGACCCGCGTAATTTTCACTGCAGTGAAACAAGGACAGCTCTGCGTGGCGTGGACCCCCAGAAACCGCAAGCTGGAAAGAAGAGACATTGGCGGCGTGTGCTGGAACCCCAACTCCGGACTATTTTCCAACCTTCGTTTCCACAGCGTCTATTTGAAAACCAGAAAGCGTTTTCTCGACCGGGGTTCGGGGTGCATGCGCAACCCGCCGACTTCCCGTGCACGGCCTCTCTGCCCTCAGCGGCTTCGTCGGCCGTCCGTCGAGCGTGGCGCACGGAGGCGCCGTGCACATCTCTCTCGCGTCAAGTGCGTTGAGATACCAAGAAAACAGAAAACAGGATAGCGAATCAACTCACGTTTTTGGTTCAGGGGGGTGTTCGAAGCGAACCGGCGGTCAACTATCAATTCAAGAGACCTCGGTCTTTCAGCCTTTTTCGACGCGAGAAAAAGTTACCCCAACCCCCGCCCCCAGAAAGTGTACGGCGAATCGCGCCGAGTCGTCATCGCGTTCCGAGCTCGTCACTCCCAAGGCCGCCCTCCTAGGGGCCCTCGTTGCAAAGCCGTTGCCGAGAAAACCATCCGTGTGGTGGTGGGGGGAGCTCTATAAGTGTCGTGTGCGAAAACGCCAGGACATGAAAGAGCGTGGACATCTTTCAAACGGTTCCCCCACCGCAGGGGGCAAGCTTCGATCCTCTCGAGGAATTCCGACGCAACACAGGATCTTCTCCGGATCGGTCTCCGCGTAGGCAAACGCCATCTTTCGGCCAGTCCACGGCCTTCGTGGAGTCTTGGGCCTATGGAAATCACGTGCAGGTTTCTCTTCACCAGTTAATCGGCTTCTCCCGTGGCGTGGCGCAATCAAAAAAGGTTCGGTTTTTCGAGCAGCCGATGGAAAGTCTCGAAAGACTTGTCCGTTGACCTCGAACCGACCGCGCGGCAGCGACACGCAATTTCGCTGATTTCCACGCAAGTGAAGAGGCTCCTAGATGACCAACTTTGGACCTTGGAGGTCCGAAACCGCACGAACAGCCGAGGCATTCGATACGAAAAAACTTGAATGCTGGATCGTGAACGAAAAAACTAGGAAAGAAAGCAGTGTTGCGGACTGGGGTTCACCGCGCAAAGCACACAGATACACGCCACCGCAGCAAGGACGCTTCCGTTGCCTCCGGGTCTGTAGGCCATTTGTGCTTGCTGGCAAGAACGTAGGGATTGGAGAGATGACAGTGTTTTCTCGATCCGAGGACCAGCGGAGCTCTTGCCTCTGGTCCCCAAACGTGTGTCTCATGGGAGGGGAGTACGAACAGGCAAGCAAACAGAATTTGACTGGCGGTCGGGAGAGACTTCCGGATTTCTGGTGCCTTGACACATTGCGTATCACGACACATTTCCAGTCCCGAGATCGCCGACTCGTTTCTCACGAACGTGCCGCTTTCGGCCGGGACTCCTTCGCAGATCCCTTGGTAATTCCTACTCCTGCGTTCACTAGATATCGGCACTGCTCCCGTTCCTCTCGACAGCCCTGCTTGCACAGAAAAAGGAGGGTCACGTGTCTGCTAGCGTCCAGGGGACACAGCTCTTTGCACTTTTTTCGAGCGTCCGACAACTCGACTGTTCGATTACGCTGCCGCGAAAGTTTGAAACCGGCAGAGCTCGTTGAGCCTCGCCGAAAACCGATCCCGCAGATCGCATTCTTTCTCTTGCACGCAAGGAAGAAACGCGACCAAAGACAAGCGGGGCGAGGCTGGGGACGGGTAGCAATCCTTCACACCCGTGAGTCGCGCTTGCGCTAAGGCCTCTCTTCTCAAAACCAGGCCCTTTCCTTGCTCCCCTCTAGTAACCTGAAATTCTTTTGCCGACAAAGGCCGGGGATGCTGGCGCAGAACGGCCCCAACTCTACACCAAGAGCCAACATAACTTCGTGTTTATTTCTGTTGCGTGTGGGGACCAATGTGTGCAGTTCAGCACTAGGCGCGCTGCGTCTCACGTCAGTAAGGGGCGCCTGGGCATTCGTGGATAGAATCTCGAGAGCCAAGGGAGAACACTGAAAACAAAGAACCGTTTCTCTCTGAAACTGCCTGCCCTATGTAGCCCCCATCTCCCGTAAAACCTCCGTTTCCGCTGCTTCCGATGGTTTCCTCCGTTTCCAACACTTTTTTTCTGTTTCGGATGCATGCGAAATCGCACGGGAGGATTCAGAACAACACAGGACTGCCTCACTGCGGCAAATCCAACGAATGCTATCCCCATCCGGTTGATCCCGAAAGTGCCTACGCACTTTGCTGCCTCGCGTGTGTGAGTGCCCAACTGCGCCTCGTCCTTCCCATCATGGCCACTGCAAGCGCCGTCTTCATTTCTGATTGGTTTCTCGGTAAAAAAAACCCACAGAACCGAGGCCGTCTGCTTCGCAGATCGCTCACCGACAGGCCGCCTACGCATCAGAGGCATCAGACACTGGAGACGATGAACTGTTCCGGGAACGAATTTGATTGGCCCAGAGCGTCTCGCCCGTTCGCTTGTCCACAACGAGTCGTGCAGGCTCCGTCTGTGACCGAGGGACCTAAAACGAGAGGGGAAAAGAACCGAGCGAACACGCAGATAACGTCTAACATTCACAGTGCAGTAAAGGTATGCATCGGTAGCGTATCTTTGCACTGATCCACGTGTATATGCATACGCATATGCATATGTGGACCATTCGCGCCTCCGTCGATAGATAAATAAGCTATCTAGAGGCATGCATGCGTATACCTTGTTGTGCTTGTCTGAAGGGACGTGATCAGACGGGGTGTCTCTCCTTGTTTTTCCCACGAAGCAAGATGCGAAAGGAAGACAGCTGGAAGACATTACCTTGACGAGAGTCAGTTGATTCGCCGGCAAAGACGCCCTGTCGAACTGAATATTGGGGTACTGCTTCTGATAGAACTGGAGGTCAGAGAGGCAACGGAGACCGACGAGACAGCGCATCAAGCAGACGAGAAAATGAAAAAGGAGTGGCTAGAAACCGCCCGACGACCAGATATAGAATACAAACAATTTGTGGCAATCTGTGGGAGCTAGCCCATTTTTTCGTCGTCATATCGTTTCCCCAACGATGTTACCCAGAAATCTACCAGGGTACATCTCTCTATCCTCTCTCTATGAACAATCTTCGTATCTCTAGAAACTGTCGTAGCTACACTGCTATTCAAGGCATACCTATATATATACATGCGATGGAAGCACATAACGGAGAGAAACAAAAACAGGTGCATGTGCATGCAGAGATACAGTTATTCATTGGAATATATATATATATATATATGTTGATGGAGAAGAAAAGAAAGCGACTTTAGCTTCCGTCGATTTGCGCAGGGGTGAGTGTGAACTCAAGAAGACTCACACGTACCGCGTGCAGGGTGTGGGGGGCGGGAGCGTCACAGCCATCGGGGAGTCTTTCCCACTTTGCCGAGAAGGGATTGAAGAAGGCGCGAACCAGCTTGTCGCCTCGAAAGTCTTTGTCCGTGAAGTCGTCGTTTAGGCTGAATGAAACACACGGGAAGAGGAAAGGACGGCGAACGCATGAAATCGAGGGAAAGGGAGACGAATGGTCAGTTGTGGGCGAAGGCACAACACAGCGGGTTCCCGCCCGGTGCCACGAACTCGCGCAAAAGAGAAAAAGAAATCGAGGATCGTGACAGCGACGACATCAGGGCGGCGTGGAACCGAGAAGACTCCGAGACCGCGGGAGAAAACCAACACGACAGACGCACGCTGAATCGAAGGATTTCTTTCCGCGGTCGTTCATGTACGCGGCGAATCCAAAGACGACGGCCGACGTTCCAGCGATGATCCAGACCTGAAACGCGCGAAAACGCAGCCAAACGAAAGCCTTGAGTCCCGGCGCTCGAGGCGTCGAGCCTCGGCACCAAGCGTCGGGCCTCGTCGGCAGTATTTCTCCCGCCCTCGCGACCGGTCTGCTCGACGCTGCTGAAACATCGACTGCGATCCTTTCCGCCTCCTGCGTGCTTCATCCCCCCCCTGTGGCGCTCCTCGTGACCCCTAGGGTGCATGTACAACCGCGAATCTTGTCGTGAGGCACGCCTTCGACTCGACGTTTTCTTCTCACCGGGTTTATGGTGTCGACGTAGGGGAGGTCTTCGCGGATTCCAGCTGCGTAGCGCCGATAGCGTTCGCGTCTCTGTTCTGGCCAGAAGCGCGGCAGGACACATGCGCGAGGAGAAAGTTCACGTCTCTCGAGAGTGTCGTCTTCTTTCTTCGCAAATCGGCCGTGAGACGGGGGAGCGTTCAAAGCGCCAGATTCGTCAATAGAACGAGGCCCGCATGCAGTTGTGATGCTTGACATGCTCCCTGGTAGGTTTGCCTGCTCAACCTCTCGCGCGGAGGCATCGCGAACATCCCTCTGCTCTTTCGGATTCTTTCTCTCCATTTTCTTCTTTCAAACGTCTTGATCTTCGTTTGCTTTCGCCTCACCTCTTTGTTCGGCGGTCTCCTCCCAGTTCTCCTTCCATATTTTCTCTTCGGCTCGGCCACCGCGGCTAGGGTCGTGCGTCGCCGCTCCGGTTCGCCGCGGATTCCGGAAGGATCTGAGAAGAAAAGGAGAAAAAGCAAAACGACAGCACGAGAATCTACGCCAGAGCCAGTTAAGGTCAAAGGAGGGCGCGGAGGCGAGAGCCTGAAGGACGAGGAGAGACGGGAGACGCATCATGGCGTGGAGTCGCGTGCATATCAAAACAAGAACACGAGCAGAGTGGAGAGAGAAAGAGAAGAGAAACCACGTCATTGAGTGAAGTTGCCTATTTTTGTCGACGCACGAACGTTCCGACGGAAAAAAAGCTCCAGAGAAAACACAGGACAGAAACTGCCAGAGAAACACCGCATTCGTGAGCGCGATACATCCGCATCGAAAACGCGCGAGTGGAGAGGAACCCGACACGCAACAAGCCTGGAGACGCGACCGCGAAAGACAGACAACCGACCCGTCGAGTTCCTGGTCGTAGAGGGTTCTGCTCCAAGGCTTCTTCAGAGTCGCGTACGCTTGCTGAACATCTTGAAAGCGCTTAGCTGCTTCCTGGGGGAGCATGCCACACGAAGGGAGAGAACGTAAGAGAGGGGAAAAGAGCAAAACATACACGCACGCAAACGACGGCAGACACCACAGGCTCGAGCGTTGAAGTCCTTTCGGGCTCGCACGCTCTTCCTCTATTCTGGGCGAAATACATATCTCATCTCTCTCGTGTACACGTGCCGAAGTGGCTCTCTCGCCAAAAATGCCCTTCTATTCTGCCCGTGGCACTGGATACGCGTTCATCGACCTTTGTTGTGCTTTCTTTTTCTTCAAATCCGTCCATCTTTGCGTCGACTTTTTACCCCGTCCAACCGCTTCTTTCGTCGCTCGCCAACTTTTCTGCTCCTTTCTACCCTTGCAGTCTGCACAACCGCCCGGAACCTGCTGGACACTCGTCGAGATCCGTTTTTTCGATCTTTTTTGCCTCCCTTCCTTCTCGCTCTCTCGCCCTTCTCTTTCTTCCCTTGTCTTTCTCGCTCTTTTCTCCCTTGTCGGGCTTCTGGCGCCTCCTCCTCGTCCCGTATCTCCCTTGGCTTGCCCGCTCTTTTTCGACGTCTGTTCACCTCACAGACGACGCCCTCGTTATCCTTCTCCTCGGGTCTCTTCTGTCTCCTCTGTCTCCTTTCTGCGCATTCGCGGCCTCGTTTCTGCCCAGCGGACTTACGGCAGGCGTCTCGGGATTTTGGTCGGGGTGGTGGAGCTTCGCCGCCTCAATATAGGCCTGCGGCGAAACACGCATGCAGAGACGCGGACGGTGAAGAAAGTCGCGGAGACGCTGCGAGCGTCGCGAGTCGACAGAAGGCACATCCTTGTTCCCAGACGCAGAAGAGAGACAGCCGTGCAGCCGAGAGAGAGGGACAGAGAGCGTCCTTGAAAGCAGAGATAACAAACCACCAGCACGGCGAACCGCGCGGGAGACGAAACAAACACGGTTTGGCTGTGCAGGTTTGGGCGATTGCCTATGCACCGGGGGGAAGACTCTATCAACGTGCAAGGCGGCAAAACACAGAGTAGACACCTGCCGTAGGGGGATCTCCGGTTTTTGCCTCCTGTGTGGACCAAGAAGGTTGCCGCGAAGAGTCGCTTCGTTGCTACGTTCGCGCGCTCACCTTTTTGATTTCCTCTTGGGTGGCTGACCGCTTGACAGCAAGGATCTGGTAGTAGTCCTTGCCGTGGAGAAAAGGACCCTGCTTCTGTACTTCTGCGCGCTGTTTTCGGCGCTCTTCCTCGCGTTCCTTCTCTTCCCGCTTCTTCTGATTCAGCGACTCGAAAAACGCCTTTCGAGCCGCCTCCTGGCGACGGGCGTCGTCCTCCTTTCGCTTACCCCTCGAAAAACCGTAGGCGAACGTTCGCACCGACACGCAGGCAAACGGGGAGGCGCCGGAGATGGCGGACGAGAAAAAGAGGGGAGAAGCGCGCGCGCGCAAGACGCCCGGGAGCGAAGAAGGAGAAGGGCCGAGAGAAGCAGGGGAGCCGGAGAAAGAAGACGCGAAAGACCGAAAAAGGGAGGGACAGGCGTTAGGATGCGGGAGCATCTCGGCAGAACTCGACACAACTGAAGGCGCGAGGGAAAGTGGCCGAAACGAATAGGTGGAAGAGCCGCTGCTTCCAGAAGGGAACGACGAGAAAACAGGGGAGAACATGGGAGACCGTGGGCGGTCCAGACTCGCAGCGGACCGCGCGGAGGCAACACACGAAGGCTGGTCGAGCTGTGAGGAAGACAGAGAGCGAGGAAAGAAACGCTGGAAAAAGGCATGACACACCGAGAAAGAGCCGGACACAGAAGACGAAACGAATGAAGATGGGAAAGCGCGTAGATTCTCGCTTGTCTTCTCCGGTTTTCGCTTCCCTCGCAACCGGCTGCTCCCAGGCACTCCGGCGAGGTGTACATACACCCGAGATTCAGCCGCAGAGTGTGCGCAGCTGTCAGAGAGACTTGACGGCGATGTGGGTGCATGCGACAGAGGCCGAGGTTTTTTTTCTCTGAGCGAGGAATGGAGGCGCACGTTCAAATCGGGGAGAGAGAGTTTTCTCATTTTCCTAAAACCTAACGGAAAGTGCCTCTCCAGGCACACTCCTTGTGTGCCTCGAGGAGCCGCTGGAAGGGAGGACGGCATCGTGGCGGAACGAGGAGAGAGACGAGTGGAAAGATAGAAGCAAAGAATCCAGTGACAGCCTGCTGCAATTGATTCCCTCTTTGACTTTGGGAATCTGCGAACAGCCTGCTGCAATTGATTCCCTCTTTGACTTTGGGAATCTGCGAACAGCCTGCTGCAATTGATTCCCTCTTTGACTTTGGGAATCTGCGAACAGCCTGCTGCAATTGATTCCCTCTTTGACTTTGGGAATCTGCGAACAGCCTGCTGCAATTGATTCCCTCTTTGACTTTGGGAATCTGCGAACAGCCTGACGTTTGAATCTGGGGGAGGAGGGAGGCGCAGGGGGAGCGCCGCAGCCACACAGAGAGTGGGCGCAGTGAGGAAAAGCGACAAATCCACTGGAAAGGAGACAATGGATACGAACGAGACTCCGTCTGCATGCAGCCACCCAGGCACACGGATAGATAATGCGCATTTATCTACACAAACGCTTGTATCAAAATGCATTGATCGCAGACTTCATAGCTGACAAACACCTCCGTGCTTGAGGAAAAGCAAAAGCGAGTCGACCGCGAGACCGACCCGCGGTGTATGTACACCTAAGATGGTGACAGCCAGCGGGAGAAACAACGACAAGCAACGGGCACGAGAGTCGCTGGAAGAAAGACAAATAGGGAGGGAAATGGAATTGTGCGAAGAGGAGTCAGAACTAAGGAAGGTGTGAAGAGACGGGGAAAAAGAAGGCTCCGCGAACTGAGAGCGGCTGTGCTTCAGAAAAGAACGAGAACAAGCAGAAGGCTGGAGGTACGCGAAGGAGAAGAGAAAGCGTCCGCGTGTGGTTGTCGTCTTTATCTTCTCCTTGCCAGATGAGAAGAAAAAGCAGTGTCCTGTCCTCGTGATTTCCTTTCTTCGAGCCCTTTGTTTTGTTCACACACACTGTTGAAAGCGCGCATGCACGAGGAAATCGCAGGTTCGTCGACTTTTCCGCGGCCAGCGTAGAGTTCTCGCGAGGAGTTGCATCTGCATCTTTTTTTCTAGTCTCTACGTTTGAACTTTCGAAATACAAAAACGCAGAAAATGCTTCCAGAACTACCGAACTAGAGAAGCGAGAGTGCATGCCAAGCTTACGCTAGCTGGAGTGTTGAGGACCCAAACAAATTTTGTTTTTCAGGGTACGGAGAGAGAGCGAACGAGACAAGGAGAAAAAAGAAAAGGTGAGAGAGAAAAGGAGAGAGAAAGATAAAGGAGTGAAAGAAAAAGGAAATATCTGAGACAAGATCATTTGTAAGCTTTTTCTGGGGAGTATATACTACGAGTTGGACGAGTGGTTTGGATCGTGAGTGTCTTCACTGAGGATCGCCGAGACACAAAAAACACCGAACGATCTGAGAGAGATAAGGCACGTCTACTTTTTTGGTTGTCTCTCGGAGGCCGTGAGTCTGTCGCTTTGTGTGAGAGAGTCAATGCACCTATAGCAGTGTGTGTTTGTGCGTTTGCGTGGGGATGCCTGAGAAGAGACAGCGAACGCTGCTGGTCCCTTTTAGTTTCTTTGCAGTATTGCAGTTCCATAATCTTTGACTGGAGTTCAGCAAACAAACAAATTCTCGACCTCATCCTGCTGTCCCACGCACTCTACAAGCACCTCAAGAAAAGCTGCTGAATCCTGAAGAGGATATCATTCCGAGTTCGACAGTTGTGATAATCGCTTCGGAGTCTTTATTGCGTGCAGAAGTGGTTTTCCCCACATGCATTGGACACACACAGGCGGGTCTAGGTATGATTCGCCTCTCTGCTCCTCACGCCGCTCCGCCGAGTGATACGGTAAACAAAGACATTCAAGATCTGGGTGACGAGAGACGCCTCTTGCGTCGCTTCCTTCCTTCTTTTCTTTCCCACCTTGAGCAATCATCCGAACTTCGCTGTCTGTACCTCATAGCTGGAGGCAGATTCAGTCGAAGTAGCGACGTCACAATTATCATCGCATGGCGTTGTCTCCGCAGGTATCGGCCGCTTCTCCGGCATTTTCCCGCGTTTTTTCGCGAGACCCTCTTCCTTCTCATCTGCTCCGTCTCCTGCCCTGTCGCGCGGGGTGAGTGCCTATCGCGGCTTCTTGCGAGTCTCTCCTTTTCCGTGCGAAACGAGAGTTGCCCACAGACTGGAACCGACAGCCAAAAAGCCAGAGAGGGGGCATTTCAGTCTCTGGCGGGAGGGCAAAACTGCATGCGGGATAAGGCGAGGCAGGCTGGCGAAGACGAACCACACATAAAAGAGGCCACAAAGAGAAGAGAGAGGAAGCAAAGAACGAGGAAGAGAAGACGGAAGAAAAGAGCGAGAAACGGGAGAAGAAGAGAAGACACGAAAGAGGAAGAAAAAGACACCCAGAATTGAGAGGGAAAAGTAGAAAACAGAAACAGATTTGTGGAAACTGGTGGAGTGGAGCCGGAGAGAACTTGACAGGATTGCTTCCCAACGAGGACACAGCGCGTCTCTGACGTTAGCAAGGAGACCCCGAAAAGCATGGAAAAGCTCCAGACAAGGGGACGGGCGCCGGGACACAGAGACACCCGGAACGAGACGGAAACCGAGTTCGCGTTCACCAGGCGAACGCAGCCAAGCCACAGACGAGGCTCGAAGGAAAAAGCGGAAACTCACGTCGTCGCGGATTCTCCTGACTGGTGGTGGGCGACCACACACATCGCCTTCTGCCGGTCCCCCGCAAGAACCGGCGACACGCCCCACCACCACGCGAGAAGGAGGACGGCCGAAGATCCGCGAGAAAAAGCGAAAGACACAGACTATCCACAGCTGTAGACGCGTCTCGCCTCTTTGCTAGCAACGCTGTCCCGGGCCGACAGCAGGCAGACAAACCGAGGGCGTATATTCGGAGACGAGAACGAACAAGGGCCAAGAGCCCTCCAGACGGAGCCGAGAGAGCAAGAAGACGAGAGAGAAGGAAAGAACGAGAGAGAACGCGTGCAGAGTCCCTCAGAGAGGGGCACGCAAACGCCAGACAGTTAGCTGCCTGCCGCAGGCGTTTGCGGTTTGATCCATCTCCACACGCAAATGACGCTGTCCTCTCCACAAGTGACGAAGAACTCTGAAGAGAGGAAGAGAACCGCCTTCACGTCTCCTTCTTCGTGGGCCGCCAGCTGGCCGGTCTCTGCGGAAAGGAAAAAACAGCACGCGCCCCAGACGCTCGCCTCCGACCACGGACAGGGTGCGAAGAAGTTCCAGAGGAAACAAAACCCCATACAGTACAGAAACCATAGAGACACATTACTCTGCAGGGGCGAGTCTGGCGGCGACGGACGTCTGTCGACAATCCTCTCGCGGCACGAACAGGCCGAGAGCGAGAGACACCTACCGCCACGAGACAGAACGCTTTCGTGGATGCGAGAACGAAGCGACGAAAAGGGAGAGAGACGCGCGAGTCTGGATGGAGTTGCCTTTCACCTGCTGACGTGGGCTTTTCCTCACCTTCGAATTGTGGAAGCTTTAAAGCGTGGAATGCGCCGCGCGCGCCTCCAAAGATCAGCAAGGGTCCATCGGGAGACATGACGCCTGGGGAGAAAACGGGGGCCGCGGGACAGAGCAGGCTCGCATGCGGTCACATTCGAGCGGGAGTTCAACAGGAGAGCGACACGACGCCAGACCGAGTGAACAGGGGGGGACTAGATATATATCTATATATATATGCAGAGCCTCTAAAGGACCGAAAAAACGCGGAAGAAGACAAGGAGAAAGAAAGCGTACCCGCCATGGTCGACAGATAGGCGCTCTTGTCGTATCGGAACTGTTCTTGGCCTGAAGCGGAGTACGCCTTGACGACTCCGGTGCTTATGCCGACAAGCATACTCTTCTCGTACGCGACGAGGGACTGCGCGCGGCCGCAAAGCGACAGAAAGACACCGGAAGACAGAAGAGGAAGATGTCGAACGAAGCTTCGTCGAGACAGAATCGGAAAGGCAGGAAAGGGAGCGGGCGGGAACCCGTGGTCCCCGCAGACTGCCAGGGAGCCGAGGAAACGGAAGGACGCGAGAGGCAAGGAAGTGGAGATGAAAACCTTCAGCAAACAAGCAAAGTGCAAGTGAAGCGAGGTGGACACCAACCAAACGAACCAGAGCGCGTGGGAAGCGAGATGTGCGTCGCTCGCCGTTTACGAGGAAGGCGAGATATGTGTGAGAAGAGAAAAGTGATTCACGGGGCAGAAAAAGGGGATAAGCACGAAGAGAGGCGTGTTGAAAACGGGGAAGGGGCGTGCGAACGCGTGTGTCGGGCAGTCTCTGTCTTTTGAGACGCACGAGAACTAGCGGCACTGGCCGACGATCGTGTCCTCGCGAAGACGCGCTGTCGGAGATGTCGAGAGTGCAGACGACGCTCATCGTGACGAGGTCCAGAATGGACAAGCCTGTGCCGCCTGCCCAGAGGAACCTGAAAAAACGTCCCAGAAAAGGCGATAGTCTGCAACTTTGACACGATTGCCGCCGCCCTCGGTTCCCTCGTTTCGCTTCCGCTCTCCCTTTCGCGCCCTCATTCGTTTTCGTTTTCTTTCTGTGCTCTGCGAACCTTCTCTCGGGGCCTTCGGCGGCGGGCTGCGCGAGGGCGGCGGTGGCGGGGTCGGCGGGGGAACTGGGCACGGAGATGTCTTTGAGGCAGGTGAGTTTGCCGGGGATTTCGAGTTCCTTCGCGAGGACGAAGGCGTTGTTTTCGAACTTCCACAAACAAATCCGGCCGTCCCACTCCGCAGAGACAAGCACTGCGTCAATCGCGACCAGTGCATGCACCGCGGACGTGTGCCGCTGCAAACAGACACCCGGCAGACTCCTCACGGAGCACTGGGAAGGCGGAAACCGACCGGCGAAAAGAAGAGACGAGGCGACGAGCCGATGCCCAAAGAGGCGCAGACGAACGAAGACAGAGAGAACAACCAAGGCGCCACTCTGAGACAGCGAGAGCGAAACCAATCCGACTAACCGGCAAAACCAAATAACGACACTGCCTTCCCTCACACACAACAATGAGGGCCCCACACTCTCACGCACGACCCTATATATTTGCGTGCATCAGTTAAATACGTGGATATGCCTGTGCAGCTCTGAGTCCTTGCTGGTTTGAAAAGGAAAAGACTGAAAGGCGACAGAAGAAGGTGGGTGGCGTCTGGGACTCTCGAGCCAGAGCAGCTTGGACGTGTGGCGAGAACACCGCTCTTCGACGATCCACGAAAACGCGTTTGACGCATCTGATCCTGAGACATCAAAAGGCTATACACGCTCGACTCTCCACGGAGCGCTGTCGCGAGTGCATGCATTTTTCGAAAAGCCGATTCGCGCGTACCCGGAGCTGCGTCATTTCGCCGGACGGCATGAGGGCGAGGACGAGACCGCTCTCGAGGCCGATGAAGAGAACGCCCTCGGTGAAGAGCATCGACCGTGGTTCGCTCTCGAGGGAGACTTCTTGGAGGCACTCGAACTCTAGCCACAACGAGGCCTCGTCCCTCGGAGAAGGCCCCGGATTCGGAGCTGTGGGGTTTCCAGCTTGAGCAACGACGACCCCCCACCGCTGCGCGAGAGCGGAAACAGAAACGAAATGCAGAGAGAGAAGGAAGACGCAGACATACACTGGAAGCATGCGGACATACACACGAGACATGCAGACATACACACGAAAGATGCAGATAGACTCCACCTGCCATCTGCATTTGATGACGTATCGACACACATCTCAGCAGATGAGTCTGGGAAATCCTCACGCAGAGGGACAGACTTGCCAAACTGTCGGAAGGTACAACACTCGGTTTGTAACCGCTGCCGACAGACACACACACTCCGCTCGGTCGATGCAGATCCGAAAGTGGAGAGAGACGGAATCCCCGATTTCGCGGCGCGCACCAGACGGGCATGCGCGAGGGGCGCTTACCCTGACGACTCGATCTTTGCCGCCAGTGAAGACTTCCGGGACGCCGTTCGCCGTCGCAGAGTTGACGACGCAGCAGGTGATGGGTGCATCGCCGTGCGCCTCCAGGCCCCATCCCACGCACTGCAGGCTGTGCGAGTAGCGACACCGGGCGCCAAATTTGCACTGACCTGCAGGAAGCGCGCGAAGAGACAGAAGCAGAGACAGCGAAAAGGAGCACGACTTACGGTGCCGTCGAGACGCCGAGGGAGCGGCGAGACATGGGGCCCGAGAGAGAAACAGAAGGGAAAAGAAAGAGGGTCCCGCCGACGGTCGAGGGGACGCAGGGGGAGGCGAGGCGGAAAGGAAAGAGAGAAAGGAGAGGAAGACGATCGGCAAAGGAAACAGAGTGTACAAAGGCGAAGTGGGGGGCGGGGGCTGACAACAGAGTGGAGAGAAGATAGGATAGAGAGAAGAGATACACATTTGATGATGAGGAAGAGAGGAGCCAGTCCGATAGAAAAAAAAGGGAGGGCGGAGGACCAGGGACAGACAGGGAAGCTGCGCCCGGGGGACACGCGTCGGTAACAGAGGACGGTACGGGGTCAGTTTCCCTTTACCTGAAAAGGCGAAATTTCGGCAATACGCAGAAGGCGGCAGAGGCGTCTCTGGAGCCTCCTGCATCGCCCCTTCGCTAGCGTCATTTCTGAAAACAAAGAAGTCAGAGGTGGCAGCCGCGAATGAGAGGCGAACGACACGGGAGAGAGGGACGGGGAAACGCGAAAGTGGAGGGGCTTTCCTTTCAAGGAAACAAAAGAGGAAGAGGAGAAAGGAGGGAGAAAAACTGTGACAAAAATTCGGCCGTGGGGACGCGCCAACGAGATTGCCGCTCGTCCTCCACCACACCCGCCACTTTCTCTCTTGAATCGCATGCTTCTCCTTTCACGAGGCTGCTCTCTTGGTGTACTGCCGCCTCCGGGAGAAGCACGTAGTTTCTTCTTTTTCGCGTCGGGCTTTCCTTCTTGATCGAACCAATCGCCGCACTTTCCCCTTCCACTTCCTGCACAGGCGGCAGTCACGTCAGCCTGCCTGCGTTCGCGAGTATGCCGCTCTTCCCATCACACACGGCCGCGCACTTTGCGTTCGATCCCTTCTCTTTGTCTCAACCTTCCCTCTCTCTGTCTCCTTCTGTCTCCGGTCTCACTGTCGCAATCTTTCTCTCGCCATAGCTCGCATCTCTCCATCGAGTATCCCCACCGTTTTACGGACTGCTCTGTCGATCGGTCCGCGCGCGCCCCACTTTCCCTCGTAATCGCTTTCTTCCCTAGGTCTCAAATGCGTCCTCCAGTGCCGCGCTCCCGGGTGTCTGTACACCCCAGATATGTTTGAAGAGTCGAACGGATGAACGCGTGAAGCTTGTCCCCGTCCGACCGCTGGGCAGCCTCTCTGCGTCTGAGGTGGCTCTGGCGTGCGTCGACAAACTCTTTCCGCTTCCCTTCCTCGCCTGTCTCTACGGTTCCTCTTCGCGTGGGTTCTAGCTTCTCCCCTCCTCTCCCTCTTTAAGGCGACCTACGCTCTCCCGCCGTCTGTGTAGCAGAACCGGCCGCCGCGGCCGCGCCGACTGTAATCGGGTCTGCCCCTGCCGCCGCGTGGAGCGTTTCGCCCGGCACCTGGGAAGTCGTCGGCGTCGTAGTACCCAGGCCGCGAAGACGCGAACGGAGCGCCGCCGTTTCGCCGCGCGCCGCTGTAGTGGGGTGTCCGTACACCGGAGCCGTCGCCAAAGGAGGCGCCTGAGAAGCCGCCGCGCTCTCTGGGGTGGAAGTCTCCGTTGCGGTCAGGCGGGGCGGCGAGGACGATGCGTCGGCCCCCGACGGGCTGCGAGAAGTTGGCGTTGCTGCGCCTGTTGAAAGGATTTGCAGACGCGGCCGCGTAGAGCGTGCGAGGCGGTGGAGGCGGCGGAGGCGCCTCGTGGTAGCCGTCGGGAGACCCTCGCGGTGGGCCGCCTGCGCCTGATGAAGCGGCACAGCCAGCGGAGAGCGGAGGAGAGAGAGAGAGGAAGAAAAGCTGGAAAAAGAGCAGAGAGAAAGGGGAGAGGGAGGAGAGGGAGCGGAAGAGAAGCAGAGAGAGAACGAGAGAGCGAGACGGGACGGCAGAGAGAAAAGAGAGGAGAGAGACAAGACAGAGAAGAGAGCAAGAGAAAGACAGCAAGAGAAAGACAGCAAGAGAAAGACAGCAAGAGAAAGACAGCAAGAGAAAGACAGAAAGAAAGGAGAGACAAGACAGAGACGCGGAGCTCAGGAAGAAAGAAGAGGAAGGCAGAAGAGGAGACAATGAGGGGGGAAGAGAAGGACGAAACGGGGGGCGAGGAAGAGGGACAACAACGAAGGTGGATGGGGAGGAAGCGGACAGGAGAGATACGATACACGAGGAAAAGGAGGACAGCACAAACCAGAAAAGAAGGAGGAGACAAGAGGGCGGCACGACAGAGAGATAAGAGGAGCTAAGAGCAGGGAGAAGGTGGATGATAGACGCAGAGAGGAGAGAGTGCACCCCCAAGTCGAAACTGAGAAAAGCGGGAAAAAAAGCATCTCACCGTCGCCGTAGCGATCCCAGGCCTGAGAGCCGCCGCCCCTGCGGCCTCTCTGGCTGTAGCCTCCTCTGGGGCCTCCTCTGTACATTTTAGTGGATTTATTCGACTCTTGGTTGCCACGGCGTTTCCCCTACTCCATTTTCTCGCTCCGCCGCCCTGCTGTCTTCCCCGCGACGACCGCTGCCTCTTTCCTTTGTTCTTGCTCCAGTGTCTCCTCCTTCGCGCGGCGATCTTCGAAGATAAGACGAAGCAGGGCTGAAGAGCAGACAGTGGGGCGGAAAAGAGATCCCCGAGGGGAGACAGGAGACTGGCGAGAGCGCGGCAGACTGCGGACGGAGGCGAGCCCAAGAGAGGAGACAGGGGAAGCAGAGAGATAGCGACAGGCAGGCGAGGCGAGCGAAGTGGACCGAAACGGTCAACGAGAGACGAGACAGAAAGGAAGGAACCCGCGGCGAATCGGAAGAGAGGCAAAAAAGTGCCGAGACCGTTGCCCGTGTCAGAAGCCAGGTGCGAAGACAAACGTGGGAAAGAAAAAAGGGTGACGCACAGACGGAGCACAGACGCAAAACTGTTTATTCCTGAAAAAAGGAGAGGAAATACACGCAAAATCGGCTCGTCTCCACGCTCTGAGACCGGCCGTCGGCGTTTTTTCGTACAGATGCTTGAAGAGCAACGAAACGAAAACGAGGTGAGTTACAGAAAAAAGAGCAGCGAGAAAACACGGTGAGGCTGTGCAGTCCGACACTCGCGAGAAAGACGAAAAGAGAGGGGAAGGCTCAGGGTTCCTCTTCTGAAGAAGAACCGACCCTCCTCTGGAGAGAGACGGCGTATGGATCAGGCGCTGCCGAGAAAAAATTGGAAGCGTTTCGCTCGCTGAGAAAAGAGATGCATTGCAACGCATTCCACAAATGAAGGCGAGGTCGCCTTCTCTCTGCGCGCCACAGAAAAACGTGTTCGACCGAGAAGTGAAGGAGGAAAACGGAAAACGAAGGGGAAGAAATGGGGCACGGGGGGAGCATGCAAAAACGTCGCGTTTTCTCTCGCTCCTTGACCTGCGTGGAATTTTTGCATGTGGTCCGCTGTGCGTGAGACCGAGGTCCGCGAGCAGCGAGAAAAATCGACGAGAGAAGTCTCAGCCTTTTCGTGTAAAAGGAATAAAAACGGAGGAAAGCAAATCGATATTCTTTCTAGGCTTTGGCTTCGTACTCTTGAGAGAACCCGACACTCGCTCCTGCACTGAAAAGGCGCTCCCCAACGCGATCTCCGGTGTATGTACACCGGAGCCCCAGCTGTGCGTCGAGACACGCACAGAGGCGCACACTTTGTGAACGGCTACATGGCTGCATCTGCGTGAGGTTGTACACCTTTCTCTTGGATTTTTTCTCCTTTCCCTCTTCTTCTCCGTTTTCCCTTTTCTTCGCTCCTGATTTGCCTCCTCTTGTGTTTCCTGCCGCAAATGCGCCGCGAAAACCGTCTCTTTACGGCACGTTTCGCAGTTGTCTCTCGTGAGGCTCTCTGGAAAAAGCGGCTCGGGACTCGCCAAACGCACGCGACCCGCTCTTTAGTGTTTCCTCGCAACTTTTGAGCTACCTGGGTAAGCCGATTGGGTTCGCACCCTATCCCTTTTCCTCTCCTGATGTATCCCTGTGTGCACCTTCCTTGCTCGTTCCTCCCGTCCCTTCCTGTCTCTGTCTCTCTCCGCCTCTTTCCGTCGATGGCTTCCTCCCAAAATCCTTTTCTGAAGACGCAGGAACACTCTCCTATCTCTCGCCTGCGCTTTTCAAGGCCTCTACGGCAAACGCGAAGGGCCAGCGTCTTATCCTGCCCCAGCTCTCATCCCGCGAGTTTGTCTCTGGAGCTCCTGACGCGACAAACAAACTTTTCCCCCTTCCCCCTTTTCCCCTCTCCGTCGTTTTCATATCCGGCTTTTCTCTCTCCCGTCCTCTTTAGGGGCTGCGGACCGCCTTCGCTTCATACCCCGTGGCGCTGTGGAAACCGAGGAGCGTCGCGGAAAAGGGACAGAGGCCTCGAGCTACGCAACCGGACATTCCAGACAGACCCAACGAGAGAGAACAAGATGCCGCAGCGACAGCCTCCTTCTTCGTGCCGTGCAGTCAACTCGCACTCCTGACTGTTCGGCTTCGTGCGTTCATCTTTCTGTCCAACGAAGCGTCTGTCGCTGAGTTCTCTCTGTCTCTCGGTAGGGTCTGCGCTAGCGGGAGCAGTCTCTGAATTCATTCTTTTCTCTGCCGCCCAAAGCGATGTTCCCCGCTCTTCGTCGCGAGTGACCGTCTGTGACACGATGGCAGAAAACTCCTCGCGCTCCCGATCTCTCCCGCCTTCGCAGGCTTCCTCTTCCTCTGGTGTCTCTCCTTCCTCTTCTCTTTCTTCTACCCCTTCCTCTTCTCTTTCTTCTTCTTCTTCATCCTCTTCTTCTTCATCTGCTTCTTCTCCTTACTCTGTTTCCCCTTCGTCTCCCGTCGCTTGTACATCTGCGTGGTCTCCCTCTGCCGCATTGTCTTCCTCTTTGTCGAGTCTCAAGCGATTTCTTCGCGTGCACGCACCGGCGACTCGCCTGCAGATTTACCAGAGTCGGCGGCTGCTGCTGGTGGTGGGGGAGTGCCGGGTTCGTGGCGCTTCACGTCTGGGCCCCACCTCTGGCCGAAGGCACCGCAGCTCCGCGAGGCGCGTGAGCGAGGACGCACGACGAAACACGACGGGCACGAGGCCAGAAAGAGACGGAAATGCAGACAGTCGAGAGACCGAACACGGGCCCTCGACCACGCAATGGAGAGGCACAGACGAGAGGGGAGAGAGAACTCAGACAGCGCAAAGAGCCGAAAGAGAACCTTTCCCGGAGAGCCGAGAAGGCGCAGAAGGGAGAGAGAAGACGCGGACCGACGGCCGGCTGGCGGCGGCAGAGAGGGGCAAAGCCTTCTCACTCCTCTTGATCTTCAAACAGCCGACTCGCCAGCAACGCGCAGCGCTGGGACAGATGGCCCTCGAGTGTTCACAGAACGAGGAAAGAGATGGGCGCCTAGAGACAATGAACGTGAAGCCGCAGGTGGAAAGAAACGCGGATCTGAGAGGAGATTCCGCAGCTCTGTTGGGACGAGAAGGAAGCGAGAAACGGGACTTGCCGCCTCGAATGTGCTTCCTCGGCAGCAAAGGCGGCGCGCCTGTGGACGAGGATGAACGCGGGCGTATTCTCCACACTTTAGAGGGTGAGGGTTCAGCGACAGGTCGAGAAAACGAGGCGCGAGGACACGTGAACGAGGTGCTAAACCGTGAACCCCAAACGCCGCTCCCCGATTGCTTTTGCGTTCAGAGCTCTGCAAAGAAATAGATGATCCCCTCCAGCTGGTGATGCGTGACGCGCGGGGCCTCCTGGGCATCCTTTCTCTCGTTCAAGGGCCACGCCTCGGCGTCATCGCAGACGCTGAAAAGGTACACTTCGCCTTTCTTTCACGCCTGCCTCTTCGCTGACGCCTCGCCTTTTGCTTCTTCTTCGTCCTCGCCTACTGCTTCGTCTTGCACTTGTCTTTCTTGTGTTCTTGCGCTTCTTCTGCGTCTGCAGCATCTGCTTACTCTTCTCATCCTCCAGCGTCTTCGTTTTCCTCGCTCACTCTTCTTCAGATTCGTTGCCTTCGCTTTCTCTCTCTCTGCGTGACGTCGCCAGACGCAAGGGCCCCAAAAAGCGCCGTGCCTGTCTCTCCGTGGTTCCGTTTTTTCCTAGATGCGGCCCGCGTGGGACGGTGCCGTCTTGAAGTTTCTCCTTGCCGCATTTGACATCTCGCTGCTGACAACACGTGGGTGTGTGATTCCAGGTCACAGTTTTCCTCGGCGTCCACGACATCTTCAGGGTCAAGAAAACCGAGTTTCTACCCCTATTCACCACAGCCCCAATCCCCCCCAACCTCCACCTGTACATACACCTCGCCCTCTGCTCGCCGTCGCGCTCTTTTATTGCCCCTTCGTCTCTTTCTTCTGCGTTTCCTTCCCCGTGGCCTTCATCTCGTGACCGCATGCAGCAAACAGACGTCTCGGCAACTCGCCTGCAGCACCTGGCGTCTGCTTCGTCCGATCCGGCAAAGACGTGCATCTGCGGGGGCAACTTCCACTGTCTGTACACTCGAACGCAGTGCGACACCTCCGATCCCAGCAGAAACGCGCCTCGGCTGTGTGTCCGCAGTCCCTCTGAGTCTTCATCTTCGTCTTCGCCTTCGCTTCCTCCCCTTCGCAGCGCTGTGAGGGCGTTGAAGCCTCCGCCCGTCCAGCACCATGTGCATGCAGCTGCACAGGCGCTCGACCAGAAGTTTGAGGGTCTGTTCGCGGCGTTCTCGCTCGAAAAAACCTACTTTTTCTGTCCCTCGTTCTTTCTGTGTCTCCCCCTCCAGCAGGTCGCTGCGCGCGCGTGTCGCCTGCGGAAGGCACCACCGAGACAGGGGCAGGAAAGAAGAGCAAAGGCCGGTAGGCAGAGACAGAGACGGTGCGAAGGCGGCAACGCCGAGGAGGCAGGCGCGGAGGCGCACAACCGCGCCACAGAGCGAGCTTGCGCGGAGAGCAAGCCTCAGAGAGAGACGGAGACAGCCGTGAGCGCCAGGACTGGACGGACACCGAAACTCAGCGACAGACTGCCTGTCGGTCAGTCAGGAGACAAAGGTCGTGAGAGAGAAGCCACGTACAGGGAGAAAACCGACGGACAGGACGAAGAGACAGACGAAGAGCGAGGCGAGGACGACGAAGTCGAAGATGCGTACGATGAAGGCGCAGAAGGCGGTATATCTGTGCATGATTTCCTAGCTTGCTCCGACGGCGAAGAGGGCGAGGAGAGTTCACTGCGGAAGGAAGAGCGGAGATTCGTTTGGAACTATGAACTCATGAAGGTAAGGCGAGCCTCGGTGCCGCAGCCCCGAGCGAAGAAAGCGAGAAAGGCTACCGAGCCGAGTGTTTTCGCCTTCCCACAGCGGCAGCATGTCCAGCGCTGCAGAGCCAGCACGCCGAGGGCTGACTATGGCTTGAGTTATGAGACTCAGACAGCCACCCGACGATGCGGCAGACGGGAGAGGGTCGGGCGAAGGCAGCACGCACAAGCGGGGACAAGCAAATCACACAAAAGGCGCGTGACGGCGCGCGTCCCAGTTGCTATGTGTGTGTCCTGACCTTGGGAAAAGCGGGAGTATCCGACATGAGGCAGACGTACGAGAAAAGCCCGCCGAACCCTTCGAACGACAAGCCTGGTAGTTTTCGTTCCTTCGCCGGAACGAAAACCTCACTTCGCGGACGAGAGCAGAGCCTGCTGACAGGCCATTTGTCCAGCTCCTGCGCGTTAACGCGGCTCTTTCTCTCGGTGTCTCTGCAGCCATTCCTCGCCCAAGGACCAGCGGGGTTCGAGTGTCTGCGCAGGGGGATTCTCCTGCCGATTCTCCACGGCTTCGTTCGCGCCGCGTCTCTCGCCGTTTCGCGCGGAACGGTGCGGCTGCTGCTGATTGCGAGGAGATCGGCCTTCTTTGCAGGGACCCGGTGAGATGCCCGTGCGCGAGGGGACCGCGAGCGATATCGGCAGCCAAGCCGCTGTTCGAGCGGAGCGTTTTCTCTCCTCTGTCGCTCTCCCGGCCGATCCGTCGGTCTCCGGTGGTGCCATCTTGGATGAGCACTCCACGCCCTTCACATCTCCTCATCCTGCTTCTCCGTGTCCTCTCTCTCCCAGTCGGTCTTCTTTTCCTCTTCCCTGTGGTTGCTCTCCTTCTGCGCCTGCTCAAGCTCCTTCCTCTCCGGCTGCCTGGTCCGACCGGCTTCGCGTCGCTCTCTGCACGGCTCGGCCCTCCTCGGTTTCAGCATAACTGTGTCGTTTGGTCTGCTTCGCGTCTCCCGGTTCCGGTCCCCTCAAGTTTCCGTCTCTTCCCGTCCCGTCTGACTCTTCCCCGGTGTTCGCGCTCCTGAGCCGTCGCGTCCTGTGTTTTGTGTGTCTTCGTTTCCCCCGCCGAAATCGACGGCTCGCCCCGCGCTCCATCAGATACCGGAAACGAGGCCTCTCCATGGCCGGCGACTGTGCAAACGAGGTCGAAACCGAGTTCATCTTCTACACGTACACGCCTCGCCGCCTCTCTCCGTCCTCTTCTTTTTCGTCTTCCGCTTCGTCTTCTGCTTCGTCTTCGATCCCGCGGCCTCTCCGCGTCTTCGATTTCCACTTGTTTTCCCACGTCCACGTCCGCGGGAGCGTCCCGACCTTCTGGGCGCAGGAGGCGACAGTGCTGCCCGCAATGCCGGCAATCGCATGCAGCCAGGCAAGTCCCTTTTCGCAGCGAGTCGCAGGACGCAGACGGCCCCTCGCGTTTTCGACTGCGAACGAAAGTCTGTCGCGCGACGCGTTCCCTGTCTGCAGAAGGGGACTCCCGCAGAGACGCGCACACCGCCGGCACAGGGAGAAGGGCTGCGTCTGTGGAAGGAGACAGACAGCTGCGGCCGTGTCGGCAACACGAGTCAAAAAAGGGTTAGATGAAAGTGTCGCAGACCCGAAAACGGAGAAAAGGGCGCATGGATGCATTCGCTGTTTCCGACTGAGAAGCAGCTAGAGAACAAGGAACGTCGGGGCCTCCCGAGACTCCTCGGGAAGACGGGGGCCATACGCCGCACTTTTTGGGTATGGAGTCTCGATCCGGCACCACCTTTTTCACCTCGGCCGTCTCCGTTTTCGCTGTGTCCTGTCGTGCTTTTCGCCGTTTTTGCTGTCTCCTGTTTTGCCGCATCGGGAGTCGGACAACTTCTCTCCTGCGTTCCTGTCTCTCGGTGTGTGTGAAATGAGCCGCTCTGTCTTTCGGTCTATCTCGCGCTTCTTGCCTGTTCTGTCTGCGTGCGCCTCGCCTTCTCTGTCCTTGGCATAGACGGACGTTAACGCATCCGCCACGCGGCGTCACTTCAGCTCGCTTTTGCAACGGTACGGCGCTCCAATCCATGTCCTGAATCTGCTAAAACGTCGTCTGCCTCCTTCCGCTCCTTCCTCTTTGTCTGCTTGCCCCAACCGGAGTGGCGAACGCCCAGACGAGACGCAGAGTGAGGAGTCCTTTCGACAGTCGCGTTCGTCGTCCTTCGCCTTCTTTTCATCCGCCCTGCTGGACGTCGAGTCTCCGCGCCCGTCTCTCGGAAGTCCCCCGAGGTCCGCTGTATCGCCGCCCTACCTCCACCTTACGCGTCAACCGTCTCTGCAGTCTTCTTCCGTCACCCCCCCAATGGAGAGGGATGCCTCGTTTGCGACGTGCGCAGCTAACGCGCGCGCGTCTCTCGCAGGCGTGCCGTCTCCCTCTGAAAGTAACGCTGCCTCTGAAAGCGACACTGTCTGTGTGGGCCCCTCGCCTACACGCTCGCGCCATGCTCTGCGCCATTCTTCCTCCTGCGATCTTCCCCATCCTTCTCTCTCTTCCGCCTTCTCTTCGGCGTCTGCCACGTTCGTGTCTTCTGCTTCATCCTCATTCACTTTCCCTTCGGCCTCCTCGTCGTCGCTCCAAGCTGCGGTCGGGGCCGCGATTGCGGCGGGACGGAAGGGCGCGGGCTACGAGAGACGAGAAGAACAAGAAGGCGACTTGGGCGAGGTGTACAGACAGCTCGTTGACGACCTGAACGAGGTGCGGACGGTGGGGAAGGCTGACGGAACCAGCGCGCAGGCGAAGGAGCCGCCGAGAGAGAGGCGAAGGCGGAAAGGAGAACACACGGAGGAAGGGAGGGCGTAAAAGGGGACCCAAGAGAGCGCTTGAGCGGCAGGCTACGGTCGGTGCCTATTTCGACTGTGAGCCCTGTTCGCGGTTCCTCGTGAGCAATTCCTTTCTCGCATGTGGAGATATGTTTGCGACTGTTTCCGTGCAGGAATTGCCTCATGCCTTGAGGATTCACTTCCACTGGATCGACCTGAAGCGCCAGCAGTACCGACGCCCAGCGCCTCTGGTTCCGCCCTCTCCATCTCCTTCTTTTCCTTCTCCATCGTCGTCACCTCCCCCCTCGCCTGCTTCGGGTTTGGCAGGTTCGGGTGCGCGCGAGGGCCGAGCCAAGGAAGCGTGCTTGTCTTCTTTTTGCCGCCAAAGCGGCGAGGGAAAGGCTAGCTTTTTCGATGACGAAGGCGCGCAAAGACGGGACGACGGCTGTCGCTCGCAGCAGCTCGCGCCTCCGTTCTCCAAAAGCTGGAAAGAGCCCGGGCTCGAAAGCAGAGAGAAAGAGCGAGAGAGACAAAGAGAGAGAGAGCGCGAGCGAGAGGAAGAGGAGTCCCTCACGCCATATCGGCAACTTCAGGTGCTCGGCGATGAGCTCTTAAACACCGTCGGCGTTTTCTACACGAATGAGTAAGTTTCGCTTTCCAGAGACACGCCAGGCCTTCCCCACGGGGGGCGCTGGAAGCTGTGCTCGTTTCGCAAGTGCATCCGTTTTCTCGGCGAGCTCTTCGTTTTCTTTTCAGTCCTATTACCCTCGAGGCGACGTGTGTACAACGAGGCGTGTGCCGAATCAACTGCCTCGATTGCCTCGACCGGACCAACGACGCGCAGCTGGTCCTCCACAAGCACCTGCTGCTCCATCTTTTGCGCGCCATGCGCTTCCTTCCCGCTGACTCCGCCGACTTAGACCCTCAGGTAAACTCTCCAGTACCACGCCTTTCGTCTTACCCGTACTACACACACACGAATATATATATATATTTTATATATATATATATTATATATATATATATACGATATCTGTTTTTGTCGATCTCTACCTCTATCTCCATCCTATATAGATGTGGCTGTCTCCAGGTACATGTACATCGTATAATCGCATGCTTATTGTGTATGGCGATGTACGCGTACCAAGAGATATATAGAGTTGCATGCATCCCTGAACATGTTTTTGTGTAATCCATTTCACATGTGTAGTCCAACTTGCGTCTTTGCCCCGCTGTTATGTCGGGCATACAAATCTCCTGATTTGCGTGAATTCCGTTTCAATGTGCTCCTGCATGCGCGTGTCTCTCGGCTGACGCTTGCCTATTTCCTTCCCATCTTCGCCCGTAGGTTGCGGCGGTCCTCTCTGGCCTCCTGGAAGCCGCAGGCGATCAGATTGCGTTGCAATACGGAGGTGAGTGCGACAACGAGCGTTGCTCTTTTCGTGGTCTTTCCTTCACCTCGCAGTCTCTCCCTTTTCGTGGTGCGCAGGGAATCGCCGGTTCCTCAGAAGTCGCGCGTCAGGCACCGCTTCCTTGGCTCTGTTCGAATGACTCCCGTCCTTTCCTTCTCAGGATCGAATGCTCACAAGAAACAACAACTGTTGAGCTCGCGCGCTTCTCCTCCGGATCCGAGACATCCTTCGCCCCCTCGGCTCCTTCCTCTCCGCGGCCAGGGCCCGGCTGCCTTCGCCCCTGCTTCCGCGGTCGCGCCGCTTTATGCGCCCCACGCGCCGCCGTCCGCTTCGTCTTGTATTCGGGTATCTCTGCAGAGAGACGCCGCAGAGACCCCCGGCAGCGGGCTCTCGGCGTGGGTGGACAGCGTCGCCAGGGCCTTCCTCGGCTGGGGGAAACGACGGGGCGAAGGAGACAGCTTGCGCGAGCCCAGAGAGGAGGAACAGGGAACGCCCGCCTCGCCTCTGTTTTTCCTCTCGCTGGTCACATCTGTGAAACGCAGGTACGGAGAGGCGCGAGAGCGCAGGCAGAAACGGGAAGAGCAAAAAGGGAGAGATGCACGGAGATCTGAACGCGTGGGAGTGAAGCGAGACGGTCAGGGTGGACGATCGACCTTTTCATTGGGGCCGGGCTCGCGTCCCGTCTCTTTTGTTTTCTCGGGCCCAGTGGACCGCCTTCGCGACGCCGTCGCCCTATAGTCGGATGCGTCTCTCCGTTTGTCTTCGCCTCCCCGCACGGGAGTTGCCGTCTGAGGATGTGTCTGCGCTCGAGTTCCTGGCGACTCGCTGTGCCTCGGGAGCGGCGTCGGGGCAGCCTGCGCGTTCTGGACTTCGCCTGCGGTTTCGACGGCGCGTCTCCGCGCGAGAGTCGTTTTCTCCTGCAGGTACCACAACGTCCTCGCAGATGGAGGGAAGCAACAAGTGGTGAACCTCGTCCAGAGCAAATTGCATCCCGTAGACGTTCAAGGCGACGACCTCGCGTCACTCGACGTCGACGCAGACGCCTGGTTGCACCACGAGTAAGCCGCCCGCACGGGCGAAACAGGGGGAGATGTATCCTGCGAGACAAAACATCGCTTCGGCGTCTTGTCTCTCCGCCTTCTTTCCCGATATCCTCGCGACAGCAGCTGCCTAGCCTGTCTTGCCAGTTTCACGCTCTCGTGCTTTATGTCCGCCGTCCGTTTACGCGCGCGCGTGTGTGTGTGGAAAATCGCCTCCCTCTTTTGACGCGCTTGGCGGCCCCGACGGGAACCGAGGCTCTGCGTCTCTGCGTTCCGCTGGCTGTCCACGAAAGCGGCCTCTTGTCTTTCTTTTTCCTCGGCAGGTGGATCGAGCCTTCGTTCGATCCGCAGGCGTGGTGGGTGTTGCCGCTCCAACGCTTCTTCAATGCCATGCGTCTCGCAACCTCTTCGAAGACGCTTCTTCTCCCTGCCTCGCCTGGCGCTGCGGCATCCGCTTTGCCGTCTCGCTCCCTCTCTCTGTCTTCTGCGCCTCGCCATTCCTGTCGGCGCTGCGCCTCTCGGGCCCACGCCACGTGGCGCTGGGCGTGTCCCGTCGCCAGACTGGACCTCGATGCATCCCTCGCGTCTCCGTGGTTTGACCTTTTCGGGGGCAGCTTGCAGCCTCCCCTCGAACTTCGCTTTCCACTCTCGGCCCCGCGCGCCTCTCTGTGTCTCCGAGTTTCTGCTGCGCATCTCCGCGCGCCTCTTTCCTCGTGCTTTTCCCGATCGCCCGAGCTGGACCTTCGAGACACGGCAGGCGCTGCGCAGACTGGGGCCTCGAACAGCCTGGAGTGTATATACACCTATCAGCCGTGGCTCGAGGAGGCGGAGGTCGCCGGCGAGAGAGCCGCCGAACTCGCTCGCGATCTGCTGCGGCCTCGTTCTTCTCCCGCATCTTCGCATGCAGTCCCAGGCATCGGAAAAGAGAGCGACGCCGAGGGACAATGTGCGACACCGGCAGAAGGCCGGGGAGTCGCGAACCGTGCTGGCGGCGCGCTCCATGAGGCGTGCGGGGACGAACCGAAAACGTGTAAAACCGAAACGCCTCCACAATTTGAAGACCCTTCCCAACAAGAGAGTGAGGCATCCGTGGAACCAGACGCAAACGACAGCGCGCGACTGCACGGCGTGCGGGCTGGGCAAGGAGTTTCCGCTCCTGGCGGTCCTTCCCGGACGTGCTCCACTCCGAGTCCCAGCTCTCGAGAGGTGTCTCCGTTTCGCGCCTCGTTCTGTCTCCTTCTCCCGTCGTTGTTTCTGCGGCCTTCTGGGCGTGCGTTCTTCTCGAAAAGGCGCCGACGTGCCGCCTCTGCCGTCAGGTGCGCGAAACCTAAGCGCGGAGCCCCACCAGTGCCGACGCCAGAGATCGGGTTTCCAGGACCGAAGCTTGCGACAGGCAGCCCGTCGCCGAAGGCTCCGGTCCGCTATCCCTCCTTGTCTTCTCTTCCTTCTTTTTCCTTTTCTTTTTCTGCATTTCCCTCCTTCTCTTCCTTTCCGTTTTCGTTCGCATCTGCCTCCGCGTCCTACCTCTCGCTCCACGACATTGCAGAAGAAACTGTGGAAGGTGAGCAAGTGCTCGTCGCTCGCTTTCTCGAGGACGGCGTCTCTGGCGTAGAGAGTGGCGACGAGGAAGAGGAGGAGACGCACGATAATGAGGACGAAGGAAACGGCGACGCGCCCGTTGGCCCGGACGGGTCCGGAAATCGAGAAGGGACCCACACGGACACTTGCGAGGCCGAGGAGAGGTCCGCAAGGACGCAGTCCCGGCGACGCCATGAGGCGACCGATACTGAGGCCACAGGCATGCATTCCGCGCAAGAGACGGCAAGAGCGAGTCGAGATGCGGCAATCGGAAAGACGACGCGTTTGAAAGAAAGGCGACAGAATCTGGGAGACTTCGATTTGCGACGCAGAGCCCGAGAAGAACGCGCAGTCCACTTCCGCGTCGGAGACACTCCGAGTCTCGGCGGGTTTCTCCCCTCGCATCCTTCGTCCTCTCTTCTCCCGCCGTCGCGGCCTTCGCCCTTCTCTTCCCTTGAGGTGTTTCAGGCGTATCAATCCTCGCTTGTGTGTCCGTGTGGACACGCTGCGCCGGAAGATGAGGGCAGCGGCACTGGGGACATCGAATATCCGGCTGGCGGTTTCGCTCCGTGGGGGAAGTGTGCGAACACTGCGCCTCGCCCTCGGGCCCTTACATGCCACCTTCAACCCTCGTGTGGCCCCAGCCGCGACATGCGAGACTCCAGCAACGTCACGTCTCTGAGTCCCACCGAGAAACAGAGAAGAAGCTCGGAGTTACTGTCTCGCAACAGCCTCTCTTCGGCTTCTTCTGTCACCTCACCTTCGGCTCGCCGTCTGCGTCTGTCTCCTGTGGCGGCTGGGCGGCCGTGTGCGTCGCCGTTCTGTCTGTGGCACTGGGGGGTGTCTCCGAGTCAGGCCCTCGCTGCATTCGCGGAAGCGAGGCGGGCACGCCCAGTCAGCGACAGGCAGCATGCGTCTTCCAGTGCCCCTGAGCAGAAGCGTCGCGCGGAGACAGCAGCCCAACAGAGGCCGCGCGAGGAGACACCGCAGGCGACGCAGGGTGCAGAGAAGAAAGCGCACGTGAGGGAGAGAAAGAGGCCAGGAGAGCCGACAGCCCCCGAGACGGAGCGAGGGAGAGAGTCCGAGGAAGGGAAGAATGGAAGAGAAGATGAAGCGACCGAGTGCAACGCGAAGGCAGAAGAGCGGACGGAGACGGCACAGAAGCGAGCGACAGATGGTGACGAAAAACCCGAGGGGATCCTGAGGAACCTCAGTGAGAAGAGAAAGGCGCGGACACTGGAGACGCTTGGGAAACGGCGCCCGGCTTCTGGACTTTTCCTCCCGACTGGCTGCCAGGTGAGAAGAGGAACTCGCGTGTTCGACAGCTCTGAAGACGGCTCGTGTCTCTGCTTTTCTGGATCGAACTCGCCTCGCATTTTCAGAACTGAAGAGGACGTCCCTCCCGTGTCACTTTCGCGGCTCTCCTCTCCGCTCGGCGACTCTTCCTGGCGGAGCGGGGCGTCTCCGGATGGTGCGCCGTCGGGCCTTTCACACAGCCTAACTTCGCTGTCGCATTTGTGGAGGCGAGACGCAGCGCCCGCGAAAGACCGCGGAAACGAACAGATCGGCACCATCTTCTCGCCCCTGCAATGGCCGCTCTTGTCCCCTCGCGAGGAACCCAACCATGGCCTTGCTTCGGCGTTGGGCGCCTCGCCTTCGTCCGCTCCTCGCCAGCCGGCGCCTGAGGAGAGACACTCTGGGTGCGTGATAGAGCAGAGGGAAGGCCTGTCTCTCCTTTCCCCAGTGTCCTTGAGCGGCGAGAGCGGCGCGACACGCGAGGACATCCCTTACCTGTTTGGCGAAGAAATCGAACAGAAAAAAAACGAATTTGCACGCCTTCTCAGCCGTGCAGAAACCTCCTTCGCTCTTGTGCATGGGTGGTAATCCAAACAAGTTGGAGACTGAAACGCAAAGAGATCTACGAAGCGATAGGCACAAATCAATAAATATATATATTTGCAATTTGGTATACTTTAGATTCGAGAATGGGTGATGGATTTGGAACTGGCTGTTTTTTTTCTATTTGAAAAAGGGTTTTGTGAATGGGATGTTTATATGGCCCTTGCGCTCCTAATCTCATCTGACAGGTTACGAGGTGGAGACACCATGTGTCTCCCTCTCGCTTTTGCAAGTCTGTTTTTCTTTTCTTTTTAATCCCGCGGCATGCGAAAACCGGGAACGAAGGCGAAGCTCTGTCTCACTGCGTTCACAGAGGGAGAGAAGACGCGGATCCACCGTTTACTTGGAGTCCTAGGCACGTGAACAGCAGTCTGTACAGTTTAATCCATTTCTAATCCTGCGGCGTGCCCAGAGTACGAAGTAACAGGAAAGGTTGACCGCGAGTTAAACGCGGCAGTTATTGTAGCTGTAGATGAATGCTAAATATAAAGTTTATCTCCGACGACGCTGCAAAACACGTGAATGCTCCTTCCGCCGTTCGCCGAAAGCGTTTACCAGGGGGAATTCGCACAGAATATCAGGCTCTTTGCCTGGAGGTTTGTTCCGTTCCGAGCTTCGGTCTCGCGTAAGAAACACTACCCTTTACACAGAAACCCCGTCGCTGTGTACACGCTTCGATCTCGACTTTCCCGAGCGCGCAACTGCAGATTTCTCTTTGCACATTGAGAAGGAATTCTTTGAGACGCTGCCGGCAGGAATCACATGTAACAGGAACTGGATTATGCCACGCTTGCGCAGGAAGAAAGTGGGAAGTGCACAAAACGAGAAGTCATGCACAAATCGCCTTCCATGCATTGCTTCGCATGCATATGTTGACCTCTCCTTTCATTTCCCTTCTCATATATATATATATATATATCTGTAAACCCATAGTCGAAGAAAGATGCTTTTGCGGATACAGCACCGCTGAACCCTATGAATATCGTATCACTGTATATATCTGTCTGGATATCTATACATATATATATATATATATATATATATATATACATACATATACATGGACATTTATGGGGTATTTTTGAGAGTGTTGCAGCAGGGCTACACTTAGGACCAGTAGCCGGCGTGTGGCCCCCCCTTCTGGATACCGAACGTATTTCTCGGCTTTGTTTTTTGGTACTTTTAAAAGCGGTGATATTTGCAAGGGAATAGCGGGGGTCATCTCGCTATCTCCCGTTCATGTTCAGTCGCGAGGGTTGTCAACACGTGGCATCTTGCAGTGATCGACCTCTCTTTCGTAGGTTTCGCCCTAAACCACCCAGACGTAAAAGTGCACGTGAATGTCTTCTACCAGTTCCTCCTTTTCCACGGCTGTCCCAGCTCCTGGTGTGAGGCAAGCAAATCATTTTCGCCTTCAATAAATATATCAATGAACATATATTTATATGCAGATAAGCCTCAGCTTTCTCTCTGGTTTTTCTGTTGCCTTCTCCGTTGTTGCTCTAGAAGAACGTCCAGCAAGCGATTCTATCCTGAACCGGGGATATTGCGGAACAGCCTGTTGAAGCGAGCGGCGGCAAACACGCATGCGAGTAGCGGTGTACGGCACGGGTCTGAAGGCAGAGACCAGCCTCTCGGTTTTGTCTGTTCTTTCACTTGAATTCGCCGTCTGTCCCCCCTCGCTTTGTGGCAATCCTTTTCGCGACTGTGTGCCTCGCCTTGGTGCGCGCCTTTCACACTCTCGCGTCTGATCCCCATCCTGTGTCCGTCGAGGTCTCAGGGCGGGTGATCCTTCATGGCTTTCCGTTTCCTCCGAAAGTTCATCCCTGTTTTGCTTTTCTGTGCAGAACCCTCGAACGTCTGCCGCACGCTACTTCCCCGCGCGTACACACCAGCTTGTTTCCCCTGTCTCCGCGCGTCTCATCTGCCGCCTGTCTCGTCCGTCTTTTTGGCGTCCTGGCGCACGCCTCTGCGCGCTCGAGGGGGAGAGGAACTGGGTCCCTCAAGACTCCGCGGGATGCGGTGTGATTCCCCTTTCGACTCGGCAAATTTTCCCCGAGCCCGACGCGAAACGGTTGCTGAGATCCCGCTGAAAATGCGCGAGGAACTCTCGGTGGTGCATGCAACGCTGCTAAAGCGGTCGCTGGTGTTGCCCCGCTTTGCGCCTTCAGCGATGAAGAAAACCCCCTCCACCATGGCCCCCCTCGCTAGGTTTTGTGCTGCACACAGACACGCCATCTTTTTTCGCATCCAGCGGAAACTTTAAGGCGCGACGAGAAGCGGAAGAAGCCGTTGTGCGAGGCGCCAGACGAATCGTGCAGGTTTGCGGATCGCGGGATTGCTAAAAATCGCGGCCCCGTGCGGTGTGCAAGGCTCTCTCCGTTGCAGTGTGCAGACTGCGGCGGCGGGGTCGGCGGTGTTCGAAGCTGTCTCGCCGAGATCGCGACCCATTTTGAAGGAAGCCGAACATCAGGCAGGCTGTTTCGTTCAGAGATTCGTTTGGAGGCGCGTCCCAAGCGTCAAAACCACAGGTGATTGAGAAGCGTTGAATATCGACCGAGAGGTCCTACAGACGGAAAGATCCCCGAGGACGACGCAGCCCTGGCAGGAAAAAGCCCGTCGTCCCGCTGTCTTGCGCGCCACCGGGATTCTTTTCTCTCTCCTGAGCACGAGACAACACGCCGCTGTCGACTCGCGGCTTCCCAGTCGTCTCTCGCGTTTCCCCCGTGTTTTCTCCTCGCGGATTCCGATTTTCCGAAAATACAGAGATCTGCAAAGTCCGCATGCCCTTCCTTTCCGCCCCTTCCCTTTTTCACCCCGTCCCTCGCTCTCTGAAATTCCCGCGAGTTCCCCCGGGTTCTGGCGGGCGGAATCCCGTTTGATCGAGTGTCGCGACACCGCAGCCCCTTTGGGAGAGGCTGCAAAGTGCCCGACTCGTCGTTTTGCGCAACACACATTGTCTGATGTTTTCTTTCGGGCTTCTTTCCCCCTTGTTTTCGTCTCCACCCAGCACGCTCGCAGCCCACGCTTCTCCCCGTCCTTCTCTGTGGCGAAGCGCGACTGCGTCGCGCGATTTTCTCTGCTTTTCTTCAGAGTCTTTGTTTGGAAACGCCGAACTGGTCCGCTGTTTCCGGGGTTTGCGTTCTGTTTCTGGAAATTGGAATCGCAATGCTCGTCTCTCGGGGTTGAGAGCAATCGAGGCTCGACGGAGACCGAAGCGCACACAGCACGACAGAGACTGACAAACCGCAAGACAGGACGTTTCGGCGCGAAGAAAAAGCTGAATCAGGCTGGCTTGCCGTGTCTTCCTCCGGCAGACAGCGTCTCTGCGCAGTGCTTTGTCCGACAGTGAAAGAAGTGTAGGAGAGCACGCGGTGTCTCTATGCGACCTTTTGCGTCGAGACGGCGAATGTGAGACGTGCGATCCTTCAAGCGTCGCCTGTGTTTTCCTGGAAAGAAACCAAGTGAAAACGTGCGCTCCTTCGCTTCCCCGATTCTCCCCTCTCTCTCTGTCTCTTCGAGAAAAGGCGAAAAAACTCTTCTCTGTTTCCTTGCGCCATCCAGGCTCCTCGCCGCCCTTTGAAACATGGAACGGCAGGATCCATGCCTCACGGCTTCTTCCGGCGACCTCTACGCTGTCAATGTCTCCCCGCTTCCTGCCTCGGCCTCTGCACAGCCTGCCTCCACGATGAGCGCTCTTCAGTTCCCCCCCCAGAGAGCGTGCTCGCCGCCTCGCCCCTCTTTCCTCCGGAGACGTTCTGCGAGGATTCACCTGCTTTCCCTCTTATCCCTGGCCGTCTGCGGCGTGTTTGCCTCGCTCTGCTGTATGTACACCTCCGCGCTTCTGCGAGACTCGTCGCGCGTCTCCCCCTCCGCCTCGTTCGCCTCCAGCGCTTGCCCGTCTCAGCAGTCCGTCTCTCCCTCACTCGCTGCGTCTCCTCTCCCCTCACTCGCTGCGTCTTCTCTCCCCTCTCTCGCCTCCATTCCTCCGGTCTCTCCCGCTGCGTCTCCGTCCTCGGCCGTCTCGTCTCCTTTGTCGGCCGGCGGCCTTGTTGAATTTTCCTCGCCAGCCTCCATTCTGTCTTACCCTTCATCTGTCTTCTCCCGCCTTCTTTCGAAGCTGTCGCTCTCGCCCGCGACCCCGGCGCTCTTCAGTCGGCAGGCCGACTCTCCCTCCGCGAAAGCAGAAGCCCACGAGAGCTCCTTGTGGACGAAACTCGCACTTGAGAACTTCCCCGAAGGATCCTGGCGAGCGCGAGTTCAAAGCGCTGCGGTAATCGTCAAAAGACAGGTAAAGACATTCACACAAGTGTACACATCTCTATCCAGTCCCATCTGTTTATCCGTATATATTCACATATATATATATATATATATATATATATATATATATTAGTGTGTAAAGGCTTCTCTCTGTGGTGGGTGTGTCGAGGCGTTTCTTGTTTTTCGGTGTCTGCATGCAGATTTTCATTTTTTGTCTCTTCTCTGTCGCTTGTGTCTTCGCCGCTTTCAGGTTGCGCAGCAAATTCGCAAGCACCAACCGGAACTGAGACGGCTCGTCCAGGGCCTTCTCCAGATGTTTTTCCAGTGTCTCCGCAGCTTCCTCGGGGTGTACATCCTCGGTCTGTCTGTTCTGATTCTGCCTTTTTGCGCGAGTTCCGCGAGTCGTTTCGAAGCGGCGGTCAACCGCGTGCCGCTGAACGATCCCTACTTGCTGAGGTGAGAAGTGAACCGACAAGAACGCAGGCGAAAACGAAGACTGAGCCGGTAAACATGAGGAGGTGAAAAGCGAAAGATGGAGACAGACACGCAGGAGCGGTAGGGAGATTAAGAAAGAACGATCGCGGGAGAACGCGATTGTAAAAGAGAAAGCAAGAAAGGGAGGGAGAATGATGAAGACGACGCTCGCGCTTGAGGGAGAGGACGAAAGACACGAAATCGACGGCGACAAAGAGAGACAGAGAGAGGCACAGAAACAGCATGAAGCAGAGGCCCCATAACACCCGAGAGAGAGAGTGGGAATAGGGACCATAGACAGGTGGAACGGAGACGAGCGAGGACGGTTTCTCCGCAGAGTGCGACTACGATTTGTCTTCCCAGTCTCGCATTTCTTCTCCCGTTTTGCCTTTTACCTTTCACTGCGCTGCTTTGAGCTTTTTCGCTCCTCGCACCTGCGCTTTCCGTTTTTCATGCAGTCAGCTGGACCTGCCGGAAGACGCGTCGCCTTCGCTCTTCGGCTTGTCTCACTACGACGTAAGTCTCGTTTTCCGCTTGTGCGTTTGGACAACATGCGTTTTCGCTCTCTCCTCGGCGAGTACCGATCTCTACCTGCCACTCCCCTCATTCCTGAACTGCGGCGCCCAGAAGACCACTCGTGGGAACTCTCTTTCTGGCAGTTTGGGCTTTCTCGTTCTTCTCACCCATTCGCGGTTCTGAGCTCCCCACAAATCCCTTGAGAGTCGGTTCTTCCCGCAGAGCGTGTGTCTCTGTTTCGCAGCCTGGTTCTCCTCTCTAAGATGGCGTGTGCCTGTTCGCTGCCGCCTGTTCAGGTCACTATCGCGCCCGTGCCGCCTGCACAGCTGTCGGCTCTCTACGCTGAGGGAGAAGGGAAAGGCGGATCTGATCGTGCTCGCGCTCCCTCCAAAGACGGGGCTCCGCCTGCCTTCGCCGCGGGGACACGCGAATCTGCGCCGCAGGAACTCCCCACCGCCGATTTGCGCGGCCCAGAGGCGGAAGCCCGAGAGGCGCGCGCGAGGGGTACGGCGGGCACAGAGAGAGCGACAGCGACAGACGGAAGGAGACACGGAATCGCCGACGGGAACTTGCGGGGATGGTGGATTCCTGCAGAGGACCGAAATTCGAAAAAGGCGGTCCTCTGCGCCCACGGATGGTTGGCAAACAGACAGGCCTGTCTCCCGTTCCTGGGGGTTGCCAAAAAGGTGAGCCTCGTCTGGAAAAGAAACCGCAAGCGCCTCTGCGCATGCACCACCTCTCCGCAGCCCCGGTGACATCTACGTTTTTTGCTTAAGCAGGTTCATAGGTGTTTGTGTATACGCGTGAGCAAATAGATGCATACATTATATCCACATATCGAAACGTGTTTGTAGAGAGGAGCATGTACGTGGAAGGATGCATACGCGTATCTCGGGTCTGTGTCCGTTTTTTCACGACGCGTGCGGGATTGTCTCGTGCGTGGTAAGGCACGCAACGGCTTTGAATCAAGTATCGCCAACGTCCGAACTCTGGTGAACAAACTGTTCGACTTGTTCGCGATTTGCGAAGGGCGAGTTCTGCCGACAGATTTCGTTGTGTCTCTGGTTGTTGGCTGTTTCGCCTCTGCGTCTCTCGATTTCTCCCGGCAACCCCGAGGCTCGCCGTCTCTTTCCCTGAGGCGATGTGGTTCGACCGCTCCCGTCTCGCCCACTCGATTTGCGTGCAGGTCGGTCTCCACAAAGATCACCACTTTCTGCTCTTCGATCTGATGAATTCCGGCGAATCTTCGCGCCTCCCCGAATGCGCTCTTGAAGACGGAACTGCAGGGTGTACATCCAGTGGGGAGCACAGCGCAGACGCCGACGGCCCGTGCTCCGGAGGTCGCAGTTGGTCGTTTTTCACAGCGGTGGACGACGCAGGAGACGCCTTGCTCGGCTGCCAGGCAGCGAAGGATTTGATTCAGGCGCTTCTCTGGATGAAAACGCACGGCATTTCCACCGTCTCCATCTACGCCCAGGGCGTCTCGGCGATGGGCACGATGCTCCTGGTGAGGCCGAGGGCGAGACGCGAGAGAGTGTCGCAGCAAAGAGAGCGAGCGGAGGACAAGTGAAAGCGGAAGCGAACACATCTCACAGAGCGAAGGGAAGGAATGTTGGCGCTTTGTCGAGCGACGGCCGCTCTCCTCTTCTCGGTGGAGGCGCTCGGTCGCCTTTTCTGTGAGGCACAACGCTTTGCTCGGTGTCGGGGCCTCGACGTGGAAACATCAAGAAAAATACCAACTTTTTCTCGGTTTCAGAGTCAAGGTGCGGTGATATGTGTGTGCATCTCTGATAGGTGGGGCAGTACCGCGAACATCTGGAGAGGGCCGTGGGCATAAAGATCGACAGAGTCGTATTCGATTCGCCCATCTGCAATGCACGGGACGCGGTCGCCAAGCAGCCGATGACTGCATGCATCGCCAAAACAGCCAAGTGGCTCCACGACGTCCTCATGTGGGCGGTGAACCAACGGTGAGTCTCCCGCCAGAGACACTGGAGACGCGAAACTACATGCGTCCCCACGCCGCCCTAATGCGTTTCTCCCGTCTCGCGAAGGGCGTCGAGAGAGTCATCGAAACCGTTCGATAAATATACATATAGCTAGATAGATACAGATAGATAGATATAGATAGGTAGATATAGGCGTGTTCCCACTGTCTGCGCTGCGAAAGCGAAGAGAGGCGTCAAGGCCGAGACGCACAACACCAGACAAATGATAAAAGATATGTTCAGAACGCATGCAAGATCTGCAGAGAAGATACCGTTTGTACATCTTTTTGTTCGTGAGCAAGCGTATGCAAATTGGGGTTTTCCGTAGGGCAACGCTGCAAGGGTACGGATGCCGCTGTCCACGCCGACTCGAGATGGATGTGAAGGCGGCTTAGTTTTTTTGTGCGTGTATCTCGTGTTTTTTTCTCTTCAGTCGCGGGCAGGAGTTGCGGCGCATGCGGGCGAGTCTGCTTTTGCCGGCTTCGCAACCTCTCAGAAAGCTCGTCTTGACCAGCCGAGAGGACGACCTGGCTCCCTGGGAAACGGTCGAGAAGGAAATGATGCTTCTTCCCGAGGCAGATAGACCCGAGTAAGAGATTCCCCAATCAGCTCGTTTAGAGCCTGCAGCAACCCTAATCGGCGTAGCTGGGTGTGCACGGCGTCGCTATGGAAATGCATCACGAAATGCATGTGCGGTGGCGCGTGCGATGAACGTGGTGGAGTTAATGTCCTGTATACGTTCACATGTCGGTATTATTCAAAGACGGCGACAGATGCTGGCCGCCTGCGTCTCTTGCTCACTCGCTGAGAGAAGTCCAGGGCACAGTGAACAAGACAAAGTGAAGTGGTGCACGCGGATCTCCTCTTCCTTTCTCTTTGTACCTATGGGCCAGGCCCGCAGCAGCGCCTCTGTCGTCGCCCTATCTTTCTATATTTTCATTTATATATGCATTGAAATGGTGCCGACGTGAATCGCTGTTCGCTTCTGATAAGCGAACAAGTGTTGCTTCTCTGTCTCTTTTCAAGGGGTTCCGTTGCAGTGTCGCTGTTGAGTTAAAAAGTCGACACGACAGGTTTGATCCTTCACGGATTGCTGCGGCCGCTCTCTCGTTTTTCAGTCTCTCTAGGATCTCGGCTTGACGCCGTTTGGTGCTTCTGCGTGCGTCGTGTCCGTTGCAGGTGGACGTGTGTCTTTCCTTCGGGAGCGCACTGCGACTTGATACGCACCAACCCGGAAGCGTACAGCCAGGTGTTGAGGGCCTTCTATTCGGATCCTTCCTTCCTCGGCAGACTGTGGGAGAAGATCGTTGGGAAGCGAGCGCCTGTCTCTGCGCTGTCCGGCGTCGAGGCCCTCGGCCCCCACGATTTCACCTTGTGCGCCGAACGCGAGGAAAGAGAGAGAGAGAAGAGAGAGCGAGAGAAAGACAAGGCACTCGAGGCCGAGACGCGCGCCAAACTCGGGAGAAAGAAGCTGGCAATCGCAGCGGCAGCGTCGGTTCTCGACGTTCTCTCGTCCATGTGAAGGAGACGCGTCCACAGGGAGTACGGAAAGAAGAGAAGAAAGCGAGCGGACCGAGGAAGAGAGGAAAGAGACGACAGGTGTAGCAGATTTAATGCTACGGGAGAAGGCGAGAGGCGGCCGGGGGTGGAACTCTGCTCATTCGGGTTGTTTTTCCGCAGAACGAAATCAGTGGGGATAGGCGGTTAGCGCTTTGCACGCGAGAGACTGGCGCACGGGGTAAAAAGAGGAAGTGAGGGGTGGCGCTCGTGTCTGGAATGATAAAGAAAGGAGTAAACGAGAGTTTGTGTTGCTCTGTTGGTTTCGACAGAACGGAATGTTTTTTTCTATTTCTCTGTTCGATGAAGGGGCCGGGTGTTTTACGCACACACACGAGAAAAGTGACGAGAATGTCTTCTCACTGATTGTCTCGCTTTCCTCTCCCTCTTTCCATTCACTTGGCCTCCCCCCTCTATGTCC